>NW_024871426.1:92500-244204 GCF_019054845.1 Dipodomys spectabilis
CTCCTGGAAAGCAGACAGGATTTTTGTTTCCCCATCTCTTGTGATGTTGTTTGAGACAAATATGAACTCTTCACATGGAGGAGGGAGAGAGGAATTAGCTAAACATTTCCACATCTGGAAAGAACTCACTCCATAGGCTCTTGGAAGCTTTTTGGTTCAAGACTTCCTTATTTTAAAAATTCCATATACCCAGGACAGTATTGTGAGCATTTGTATATTGTTTTCCCAGAATCTTGTTGTCACAACAAAGGAAAACAGAGGGGGAAAAGGAAAGTCCAAACCAGCATGTAATTATCTCAGGGAAATATAACTGTCAGAGCTTTTGATTTGTAACACCGAGTTCACTTTCTTGCAGCTGATTTGAAGAAAAATGAATCCAAGTTGGAATAAAAATTCTTTTTACAAACCCAGAATGGAAAAAAAAAAGATCCTAAGACTTTGTGAACTCTTTCACTTAGAAATGCGAGCAGTTACATTCTAACTTTGCCCTGCAAACTACTGCAAGGTTTGACAGCCTTTTTAAATCGAGTTTCTTTTATAGCCCAGTGTAAAAAGAATTAGTTGGTTCACTGCTCTCAAAGAAAGTGAGGATTGTGATTAATACTAATGATATTAAAGGTACATGAAAGTGAGTTTGAAATGAAATAACTGCTTTTGTAGAATTTGCATTTGTTTTAAAGACTCCGGGGGCCACTTCTATTTTTCAACCCCATGAAGCGCAGTGTTAAAGTAACTGCACATTATTCATACGTGTGGAAGAAGAATTATGAACTGCTAAAGCCTGAAAACACCTTGAGTGTGTCCTAAAAAAGACTCCATTAAAATTACACTAAAAAGCCGTCATTAATGTTTTTTTTTTCTTCTCAAAGTAATTGCAGAAAAATTGGGAGATATAGAAAACGAGAAGAAAAATACTTCTCAGTCCCCAAATCATTATTGTTATTTTTTTTGTTTTCTATACTTCAAATTTTGCTGGGCAGGAAGGCACATGAACATATAAATGACTCAGAGTCGTGTCTGGAAAAAAAAAGTCAAGGCTTTTTGAAAGCTGTTTTTAATTTTTGACATTGAATTTGAAAGCAATCAAAGTATTATTTTTTGTTTGGGCCATCTGGTTTTATTCTTATAATCTGCTAAGCTATCAAGCATAGTTTAAATGTCATGGTTCATCTCATACACAAATAAAGGTTGTGAAATAAACACGAGTCCAAGCTCTTTGGAAGAGAGAGATTTTCATTGAGTCACAAATTCGGTAACTAAAAGGTAAGTAGTCCAATGTGAAATCAAACCAAAATCAAGGCTTCACGACAATGGTAAAGCATCCCACAGCTGAACACAGATATTTTAAAATAAATACAATAATCTGTATTTTCAGTGAAATTGCAAATCTCAGGTCATGGGAACTCCTTCTTTTTCATGCAGAGACGCTGAGTTGGTTTAATTTTAAACAGAGGGATGTATTTCATAATTTCTATAAAATGTAAGGAAAATCCCAAGTGCATGCCTCTAATTCAGTTTAGGTTTTAATATAATCATTTATTTGAGTTTGATTTGTTTCAGAAAACGACACTGTTTGCCACAAAACCCTAGAGTCCTTTATCATTTGAGAAGACAAGGTAGGTTTGTGTCTGTGTAATGCTTTGAAGCCCACAGCAGCCCCAGTCACATTTTTAACCCATTAGTTAGCCTCTGGAATTCTGCCTAAACCAAATAAAGGACCATTGACCTGAGATGATTTCAAGGTGTTACCATGAGGATGCAGAGAATGGGATTAGATGCTCCTGTCAGGGTGTCTCCACCTCTCTGATATACCTGTGCCAATAAATGAGGGCTCTAGATGGCTTTTGGAAAACAGTCAGGCATGTTTCTCTCTCTCTCTCTCTCTCTCTCTCTCTCTCTCTCTCTCGCCCTCTCAAATTGAGAATTTGGGTACAGGAAAGCTATATATATATATATGGTCACTTAAGGGTATGTGTGTGTGTGTGTGCGTGCGTGTGCCTGCGTGCATGCATACACCATACCCAGAATGTGACCTCTTAGTGCATGCGCATACATTTTAATTGAGACCATCCACCATCTTTTTGGCTCCTGAGAAGCACAAAAAGCTCCGAGAAGGCTCCTTTGATAGGAAGGTTGCCAGTGGTTTCTAGGAAACCTACAGTTTAGAATGCATATTGCAGAAGGTAGAAATGCCTTGCTTTGTGGCAAAGATATTATCATGACAGCAAATGCTCTATGAGCAGAGAAGAATGTCTATACTAATAAAAGATATCTAAATGGAGCAAAAAAAAATCAGTTTTTTTGTGGTAGTACTGATACTTGAGCTCAGGATCTGGGCATTGCCCCTTCGTTTTTTCACTCAAGGCTGGTGCTCTACCACTTGGGCCGCAACTCCCCTTCCAGCTTTTGGCTGGTTAATTGGAGGCAAGAGTCTCACAGACTTTCCTGCCTGGCATGCCTTCGAACTGCAATACTTGAATTTCTTACAGCCATGAACCACCAGCACCTGGTTGATATTGTATGACTTTCAAGACAAGACCCACATAAATAGCCTCTGGCACTAGGGGTGTAACTCAAGTGGTAGAGCATTTGTCTAGAAAGTGCAGCATGTTCTGCATGAATGTTTGCCATCTGTATGCGTTCTTAAATACCTACCACACACACACACACACACACACACACACACACAGAGAACATTCTGTCACAGAATCTTATACTAATGGGACAGAAATTCTCTTTCTAGCTACTCTGATTCATTTAGCTTCTACCTAAATAAGAAACAAAAAATACTCCGTTCATCATCAGCCTTTTTTTTCTGTTCATTTTTGAGCAACTTTTAGAGTTATGTCTCGTCATCCCTCTTGATACTTACTTGCAGCTGTCTTGTAAGGTCCCTAAAGGCAAGGATCATGGACTAAAGTGTGGAAATAGAGGCCAGCAGGGTAGAGAGCCTTGGTCAAGATCAAGGTTAGGTAAGTGATTTGGGAGCCTCATGCCTTTCCACTAGCCTGGCTGGTTTATAATGCACGCACAATTGCAAGACCTTATTATGCCTTAATCCTTCTGAAGGGAAGAGAAAAGCCTAAGTGGCTTGGCCTATGGACTACCACTCCAAGAGACATGGAGAAATCTGCTAGAATTCCTGATGGTTGAATTATTTAGAAGGGGCAGAATTTAATTATGATTTATTTAACGACTTTTTTTTTGTTTATGTGATACCAAGGAATTGAACCCAGGGCCTCATGCATGCTAGGCAAGTACTCTACCACTAAGCCACCTTCCCAGCCTAAGAACTGATTTTTAGACAGAGCCAAGAGAAGCTCAAGGGGTTCTGGGAGCAACCCTTGCCATCATTGGGGGCGAAGGTGAGGGAAGCTCTCAGGAGGTGCATGGCTCTGCAGGCCAGAACGAGGCTTTCTAGGATAGACTAAGCTTTGAAAAGAGCAAGAGAAAAAATATTCTCAGTGGTTCCTTTTGGGTTGCATCACAGGCCAGAGAAGGCAGGTCTAGTTACACCCTAGGTAAGTGTATAATTTATGCTTTTTGCAGAAAGCTGGGCCTCATTTCCTAGAAAACAATCTAGAATGCAAGGTACCACTGATGTGACAGCAATGGTAGATGGGGTGACAGCAACTTTCCAGGAGACAGATGATCCCCATATTCCAGAAGCTCTGTGTACCTCCTTAAGAACCTGACCCAAACCCAACAAATAGCAATTTCTCAGACCCAGCCATGAGCTCTTAAATATATCTCAGAATGCTTAGGTTGGATATCGAGAGGTATGGAAGGAAGGGCAGTTTAGTTTCCCACAGGGCCACCTCCCACCAGGATGTAGCATTCTCTGCAGTGGAAGAACGGAACAAAGTTCAGGATAACTAGGCCATTGAGGTATTTTTTTTGTCAGTTGTGGGGCCTGAACTCTGGGCCTGGGCACTGTCCCTCAGTTCTTCAGCTCAAGACTAGCACTCTACCACTTGAGCCATAGCACCACTTTCATTTTTTTCTGCGTATGTGGTGCTGAGGAATTGAACCCAGGGCTTCATGCATGGGAGGCAAGCACTCTACCACTGAGCCACCTTCCCAGCCCTTATTGAGGTATTTTGGTGCTGGTATTGGTGCTTGAACTCAGAGCCTCTAGCTTGTTTTTTTCTTTTTTCTCAAGGCTGACACTCTTATCGCTTGAGCCACTTTGGCCTTTATGCTGGTTCATTGGAGATAAGAGTCTCACACACTCTTCTGCTGAGGCTGACTTTGAACCACAATCCTCAGATCTCAGCCTTCTGAGTAGCCAGGATTATAGGCATGAGCCACCAGTGCTTGATGAAACATGAATATTTTGTCTTGTATAGAGATAAACAACTTTTCCACGTGCTCTCAAAAGACTCCCTATTTTTTTTTAAAGTTTCTTTTTCTTCTGAAGTAAATGGGAATGAGGGTAGAAACTGAGTCTATTTTCTAGACAGAAGCAGCTGTCTAGCTGTACACAACCTGAGATTCATTAAGACACTGTGTTAAGGGCTCTCCATACGATATCACTTTTAATTCTCATTGCAACCCTGTGCCATAGGGAGTATTATTATTAGCCTCATTTTAAGGAAGAAGAAATGGAGGACTGGAAGGTGAAGAAACCCAGTAAACACACACAGCTAGTATGTGGCGAAGGCAGGCTGGAACTATGCACGATGTTCACAGGGCTTCTATAGTTCTTTTTTTCTAGCATATAACAACACAGAAAAGAACCAAGGGAAAGTAGTCAAAAATAGAGGCAGAAGTTGTTTATGGGTGTCAGGGGCTAGGGTGATGGGGGAGGTAGGCTAAGCTAATAACTTTTCAAGTAGAGGAAAGTGGAAAAAAAAAGAGGCAATAAATGAGACAGAAATTCGGTTGAGTAGATAATTCTAGATTACTGTTTATATTTTATCACTCCTTATATTTTAGACTTCTTGAGAACAGGCAGTCATTTCCTATTTCAATATAACACATTTGTTCCATGAGCTGCATGTATACCCAGAACATAATGAACTTGGGGACATGCTATATATTCAGGCTCTCCCAATATAGTTTGACAAGGGAAATGTAGATGGCTTCTCCACAAAGCCACCAGATACGGACACACCAAATGATGAAGAATGGCCTGCATGTTCACCCAATAAATTTTCCTGATAGAGAAAGAGTACTACATATTCTCAAAGTTTTATATTTCTTACAGAAGCAGAGAAATACATATTCCTAATTACACTCTGAAGACAGGGGTTGTGTCTTGTTCTGATTTCATCATGTCTTTCAAAACAATGTTGAGAGAGCTTGCATGGCAGGGTAAGGGCTGTACAACAGCCAAATGACCAACCCAGTGGGCAACGCTCCATTAATGCCTCCTTCCTTTCCTTCCTTCTTTCCTTCCTTCCTTCCTTCGTCCCTCCCTCCCTCCCTCCCTCCCTCCCTCCTTCCCTCCCTCCCTCCCTCCATTCCTTCCTTCCTTCCTTCCTTCCTTCCTTCCTTCCTTCCTTCCTTCCTTCCTTCCTTCCTTCCTTCCTTTCCTTCCTTCTTTCCTTCCTTCCTTCCTTCCTTCCTTCCTTCCTTCCTTCCTTCCTTCCTTCCTTCCTTCCTTCCTTCCTTCCTTCTTTCCTTCCTTCCCTTTCCTCCCTCCCTCCCTCTCATCCTCCCTCTCTCCTATTCTCCCTCCTCCCTCTCTCTTTGGCTTGAACTCAGGGCCTCTCTTGCTTAGTTTTTTTTTGGCTTAAGGCTAGCACTCTACCATTTGAGCCACACCCCCACTTCCAGCCTTTTGCTGGTTGGTGGGATACAAGAGTCTTAAAGAGTTTTCTGCCTTAGGCAGGTTTTGAACCACTATCCTCAGATCTCAGCCTCCTGAGTATCTAGGATTGTAGGCCTGAGCCACTGGCATTTGGCAAGTGCCATTTCCTAGGCAACCCTTATCTTTGGTATCACTTGAGTCTTTGCAAATATTTTCCTGCTCACTTAATAGAAAGAGGCCATTTAGAGGACATGAAGAAATCAGCATGGCTGGAGCAGTCTTCCTTTCTGGCTAAAACCACTAGCTTGAAACACTGGAGTAAGGAATTGCACATATTTCCCTCACAAACGCCATTTGGTGCTTTCTCTGGCTCTTTATGAAGAATCTTATATTGTTTGAGCTATGGACTTGGCTCATACCAAGAGCTGAACAACTGTGGCACCCACCTGTTAGAAATCAAGACTGGGGTATTAAAACCAGAAGTGCTGGCCCATTCCATGTTGTATGGAAAGCAAACCTCTCATAAACCTGGGGATTAGCATGCTCACATTGGGGCAATGACTTAAGCAGGTGCCTATTCTATGGGTTGTTCACTCATTTTTTTCCTAACTGCCTAGAGATAGAAGCTGAAACAGAAGACATTCTCAAAGGGCATGACCCTAAATAAGGGATGAGGATGTGACACATTCTTTGTTCTTTGCTTACTTAGGAAATGGACAGAAAGTCTTGGCACAAAACGACAGCTGTCCTGTGTCTTTGGTGGGGTTGGGCTATGGAAACTAGGGGGGAAAAATCTGACTACAAAAATAGGAAGGCTTCTTTATCAGTGGGTATGGAAATTCAAAACACACCCTCACTAATGCGTTTAAATTCTGAGTTCTGAAATAAGCAACACTTTCAAATAACGACACAAAAGTGCTTAAGCATGTTGCATTCAATGATCACCACAACCCTAGAAAAGTATTATTGTTATTATATTATTATCACCTTCATTTTACACAGAAGAAAACCAATGTTTAGAACAATAACACCCCAAGTGATATATGTAGTGAATAAAAGTGTAGTTCCATTCCAAGGGTCTTGTAACACACAAAATCACTCATCCATTGAACTATCCTGCTTCTGCATAGATGTAGCAAAAGCTCAGCTCTGTTAGCTAGACAGACCTAAGCTTGCATTAGGACTCTGTCACTCACATCCTGCCTATGTGAGCCTGGACAAGTCATATTCCTTCTCCCCCCCCACCCCCCCGCCCCCAGCTTCAGTTTTCTCATAGAAACCTGGAAGTTACAACAAAAGCAACCTCATAGGATTGGAAGGTTAAAAGTGGTATGAGAAACTGCACGTACAAGGCCTGGCACAGAGCAAGGGTCTCATAAATGGGAGCTATAGAATAGGCCCAGGCAGACAGCCTGGCTGCAGGGTTCCATCTGCCCCCATCTCCCTCCACTCCCTAGTGAGTCCCAACTAGAGTCCCATCAATCTGCCACTCTCCTTGGGGGAGTTGCTGAAAATTCCTGGCACATGTGTCTCCTTCTCCTACAGGGATGGATTTTGGATGCTCCTCTATCCCACCTCTATTACCACTGAATTATGGGGAGAGAGAGCAGGAGAGAAGACCCATTGAGAGAGAGAGAGAGAAGAAAACAAACGCCTTCTGTATACTCCCACTCTGGCTCATGCCTGAAATAGGTGTTTGGTAAATACTGGAGGAATGTATGTGCAAGTGGATGAAAAAAGAAGAGATGGCAGACAGGGCTGGGGAAGGGAGGGAAAGCAATGCAAGTGGTGGCAAACTGTTCCTGGTGATGTCTCTATAACATCTGTCTTTAGAACATCCCCTATCTAGGGATTGTGGACATTCCCAACTCTTTTCCTCCCTAGGCAAAAGCCATATGCCACACTTGACAAGTCTCTGCCCCTCCAAGATACCTAGATAGCTTAAAAAAGTCTCCATTTGGGGCTCAGAGTTACCTGAATGTCTCAGCTGTGGGAAGACAACAGAGTTCTGTTCCAATGCTGATCGCAGAAAGCTCAAAGGCTAGCCAGAGATAGTCCCTTTCCACATTTGGAGATGCCCTTCTAGTTCTGACACCAAGCAATGGGGTGCCACACGATGGATCTACTAATCTGTATTTTGCATTGAACATGTGTAAACAATGTGACTACCAGGGTTTTCCTGCGAAGGATTTACAAACAAGTGAAGACACCTGTACACAAGGATGGATGAACATGAGCACTGGCTGTGCATACGAACCATGGGCAGGGCCGAGGATGATGCTTTTTATGGGTAACATCTGAAAACCGTATGTGCCCATGGATCCTTAGTGCTCTCCATAAGGTCAACTTCTGTTCTGACATTTGTTTTAAATAAGGTTCCCTTCCATAGAAATGCCACTGGAGGACAAACATGCAGAATATGCATTTGGCTTTTCTTGGGTGTTAAATATTTTATTTGATGTGCTGATTTTCATACTACATTGCTGGAAAATTAATATATATTTAATGAATTGCCCATGTGATGGTCTCTTGCCACAAAAGTAACAAAATGCAGATCCGGAATCCTTGATTCTATATCTCTTTATTAAATTATTGTCTTTAAAAAATATTGTCTCAGCTTTCTTATTAGATACTTTTTTTGGGCTGGCCCTGGGGCTTGAACGCGGGGCCAGGGTGCTGTCTCTCAGCTCTTTCAATTAAGGCTAGTGTTCTACCACTTGAGCCACAGCTCTACTCCGGAGATTTTTTTTTTTTTTTGGTGAGTAAGTGGGGATAAGAGTCTTACAGACTTTCCTGCCTGGGTTGGCTTTGAACAGGGATCACCAGATTTGATTTCCAGACTAGCTAGGTTTACAGGGGTGAGACACCAAAACCTGGCTTTTAAAAATATCTTTAAGTAGTTGTCTAAAGGAGTTTCAGTCCAACACGTCAATTTGTGGGCACACTCAACTTGATGATTGTCACCCTGATTCTTTAATTCTTATTCCCGGTGATCCTTTAGGTTCATGTTGACACCCAATCTTTTGTTCCCCTCTCCCCACTCTGCAAAAAACAAGCAATTGAAAACAGGGTGTGATTTCCACCCTTCACATGGCAACTTACTATTTATTTACTTATTTATTTTTACAAATACTTTAAAGCTAAACCCTTCTATTATGTATAACTTCTTGAGTCCATATTCACATCATTTCTGGTGATAGTCTAGTTAGGAGGTTCTGACTCAGCAGACTTTGGTTTTCATCTCATTCCACATGTGTTAGAAATTAGTGGTATCTATAAGTTGCTCTTTTTTTTTGGGTCCGGTCATGGGGCCTGAACTCTGGGCCTGGGCGCTGTCCCTCAGCTCTTCAGCTCAAGGTTAGCGCTCTACCAGTTGAGCCACAATGCCACTTCCGGCTTTTTTCTTTTTGCTTATGTAGTGCTGAGGAATCGAACCCAGGGCCTCATGCGTGCAAGGCAAGTGCTCTACCACTGAGCTACCTTCCCAGCCCCAAGTTGCTCTTTTATTGTGAAAATCGAAAACTATTGGTGAAAGTCAGAGTTGACTTCCAGTGGGGGCAAGGGAATTCTGGCTAACAGATCAGTAGATGAGCTCCAGGGAGTGTGTTTATAATACTCTGATACAGAGACTCCGAGGTGGGAGTAATTTTGGCTTAGTGGCAGCTGGTTAGGCAGCTGGCAGAGAGCAGCTGCCAGAGGGGAGACTTCTTCTATGAAGGGTAGAATTCACATTTAGACTTCTGGATTGAGTTGTCCAAGTTGGCCTGACCCTAAGTGGAATTCTCTATATAATTATATACATACATACCTATCTAGCTAGCTAGGTATGCTTGCACAAAGAATGGAGGCAGTGCAAAGCAGGCCCCTGCCTACTTCCCAAGTCACAACATTATTCTGGAGACATCAGGACCCAAAGGTGGCAATTCCATGTGATCTCCTTCCTGTCAATATGATGTTTTGATGAAACTTAGTGCTAAACTTGTACTGCCAACAGGGCTTTCATTTAAGTTTTAAAATGTCCTTTCATAACTGTTGGAAAGGAGGTTTGTATACATAGAGAGCATCTAGGGTTTGCCCATTTCTGTAAAAAAAAAAAACTTTCCTGACTGTAAATCCTGTGCTCTGTAAATAATTTGTGGGTCCAAGAAGACCAGAAGCTTGCATTTTCCTACCCTACTGCCCATCCTGCTTTTGAAGCCCTCAGCCAAGGGACAGAGAGATGATAAATGGATCCAAACACACACATATTTATTTAGTAAACAAACTCATCATCTTCTACATTTTAAAATTCACTGCGAGCAAATACAAGCTCAGGCTTCATTTGGGAACACACACACACACACACACACACACACACACACACACAGAGAATTCCTTCTAAAGCCATTGAAGGTAGCAGAGAGCAAAGTTCTATCCTCTACAGCACATCTAGGAGGTAGAAAATCAAATCACAGCTGTTTAAACCCAAAGGGCTTCAAAGCATCCCCTGGATTGCACTGTCAAAGGCAATGGCAGAGGGAAGCCAGAGATGGCAGATGGCCCCTTCTTTTCAGAGAAACCCAAGGTCATCTCACTTTCTTGCTGTCTTCTTTCTCACTGTCATTAATGGGGCACTAACAATATGCCAGACACTCTACTTAGGGGGCCGTGAACCATTCAAACTTTACAATGCTCCGAGATAGGTACTGTTATCAGCCCCTGTTAGAGGGGAGACTATCCTGGCCCAGAGAGTTTAGATGACTTTCCCACACAGGACACACCCTGGTAAGTGACTAGAACAAGAGCCAGGCCCCGTGGTTCCCAGAGCTGCTTTTCTCCTCATAGAAGCCAGAAATTCTCATGGGCACTGTTACTGCAAGGAAGCTACAGGAAGAGGCAGCTCTTGGTATTATTTGCCATGCTGGAGATGAAATCCAGGGCCTCACACATGATAAGCAAGCATCTTACCATTGACTCATCCATGTAGCCCCCTCCATTACCACGTGCCAGTACTGGGCTTTGAATTCAGGACCTCATGCTTTCACTTGACTTATTTTTGCTCACTTTGAGCCACCAGTTGGCTTCTGGTTTCCTGGTGGTTACCTGGAGGTAAGAGTCTCAAGGACTTTCCTATCTGGGCTGGCTTAGAATCATGATCCCCACATCTCAACCTCCTGAGTAACTAGGATTACAGGCATGAGGCACTAATGCATACCCTACATGAGCCCTTTCTTTCTTCAGTTCTCCCAACTATTTCATAAAAAGAGGGCCCAGGAATAGTGCAGAAAGCATGAAGGAGTGGCACCAGCAAGATGTTGCCAAATTTTCTTTTCTTGTCTATTCACTGGCTTCTTAGGATGGCCTCTGCCAGAGCTCATCAAGTTATTTATGAGTCTTGCTAGGTTTAATGAGGCAGGCAGGGTGAGGAGGGGCTGGGTGGAAAACCTAGGTTGTTGTTCTTTCCTTCTCCCTTCTTAACCTCCAAGATATAAAAAAACGGGGCAAGTTTCATGCAGGAAAAAAAAAGGATCTGTCAACATATTTCTTGTTTTTATGAACTGGAACGATTTTCCTCCCTGCTTAGAAAAAAAATGTGGTTGATCCTAGAAAGCCCAATTTATAAGGTTTTGGTACTCGTGTCTTTCAAGGGGTACTTTGAACAAGCCTCATCTACAAAAAGTATGCACACAGGAAAATGGTATAAAAGTGTTCTTCGGCCGATTTGCTTTGGTTATGATTTGATTAGCCTGTCCATTTTGTAATATGTAGGTCTGAAATAAATTGTTTGCGTCTATAAAGATAGAACAATGAAACCTATTGAGAAACTTTTTTTTGGGGGGGAGCAGGGAGAGTGAAAAGAAAGAGTGAGATTGATTGCAATATATTTTAAATGTATGGAAATGTAACAATGAAATCCCTCTCTCATAACTAATGTAAGCTAGTAAAAATTTTGGAAGATCTATAATATTTATATCTTTTATGTTACATTTTAATTATTTAAAAAATTGTACATATTGATGGAGGGCAATGTGATAATTCCACACATGAACAAATTCCCCAGTGATCAGATCAGGGTAATTACTATTTCCATCTCTTTCAGTATTTATCGCTTTCTATGTATGCTGGGAAACTTCAGATTCTTCTTGTTTTTTATCAAATAGATTTGAAAAATTACTGTGAACTATAGTCCCTAACGAGTGCCAATGATGGGAATATACATATGTACACACATATTTTTCCCATAGATCCTCTCCCATGCTCTGCTCTGTCTTGGAATTTAGATTCTCCACTCAGTGAAGACTTAGGTGACTTCTGGAATCCATTGCAAATTGTTGGTGTGTAAAAGTCCCAGTTAGGAAGCAGGACCAGAACACAAGTAAAGTGAGGGCACTGGGAAGAAAAAGATTAGATTAGAACCTGGTGACGAGGGGAGAGGCACTCCGGACAGTATGTAGAGATGGCAAGACATAAGTGAGAGGGAGAAAGTTGGGAGAAGAGACTCAATGAATCAAGAACAGCAGATTAAGCTGGGCGCCAGTAGCTCATGTCTGTAATCCTTGCTACTCAGGAGGCTGAGATCTAAGGACCGAGGTTGGAAGCCAGCCCAGGCCAAAAAAACTATGAGACTCTTATCTCCAATAAACTAGTCAGGAAAAGCCAGAAGTGGTGCTGTAGCTCAAGTGGTAGAGCTAAGGAAGCTCAAGGACAGCACCCAGGCCCTGAGTTCAAACTCTAGGACTGGGACAAAAAAAATAACAACACTGCAGATTAACAGCTGGAGGTAAGGGGAGCTGACTTAGTACAGAACGTGGGGAGAAATAGCTAGTTTAAACAACACCGGGTGTGGGAACAAGGAATAGTTGAGCAATAGCTCTGGTGTCAGGTGACTGTGAGGAGAGCAGATTTTAATGTTAACTTGGGGACTGAGTGTGGAACTCAGCCAGGAAGGACCTTGTGTCCTTTAAGGGACTGGAGTGAAATGGGGGGGGGGGCAGCTTAGTGGCCTGGGGCTGAATCCTGGTATACTGAGATGTGTGAAGAGCTAAACAGGTTGGACTTGTTCCTCAAATGTACTGGTTTGTAACATGTGCACCTCACAAGTGCTCCCACTGGAGGAATTGGTGCTTTCTCATTGGCTGGCAAGGGGAGCTCCCATGTGAGTGACAGGCGCAAGGAAACCTGAAGAAGCACAAGGAACAGCATTTGGGCTCTGAAGGCAAATTTTAAAGTGCAAACTCCTCTCAAATGCTTTGTGCTCTTCCAACTCACTGTAAGGGAAATAAATCTAAGGGAAACCATAGTGTTTGATATGGACTAGTCTTTAATGAGCCTGAAGAGGCAGAGACATTCTAATTCTAAAGTAGCAAATGTTCCTGTCACCCCTGGATGATTTCAAGAGATTTTTTTTTTTTTAATGCCAGTTCTTGGGCTTGAACTTATGGTCTGGGTACTTTCTGTGAGCTTTTGTGCCTCAAGGCTAGAGCTCTATCACTTTGAGCCACAACACCACTTGCAATTTTCTGGTGGTCCATTGGATGCAAGAGTCTCATTGACTTTCCTGCCTCGGCTGGCTTTGAACTATGATCCTCAGATCTCAGCCCCCTGAGTAGCTAGGCGTGAGCCATTGTGCTTAGTATAAACCCACATTTTTATATGGAGCACATTCAGAGCTTAGGATACCATACCCCAAAGAATGTGTAATGGCCTCCAAGTGTACATATGACATTGTTTAGTTATCATTAGCTCATGTTGCTGAATAATATTTTTTACTCCAGTAAATATTAACTATCTATTAATCTTATTCAGTGTGGAACATGGGATAATGTTTTTCCTATTTGGAAAGAGCTAATAAATACAGATCCAAGTTTATTTTCCTTAATATAACTTGGAGTAACTATTTTAAATTCACCTAGGTTCTCATCACCCTCCCTCTATTCATCAGGCCTGTATGGACTGAGTACCTTCTTTGTGTTACGTGCTTGGAGCATACAAAAAGGGGCAAAGACAGAATTCCTACACTCGTGGAACTGATGGTCCCAAATTGGAGCTAGACAGGGAAATAAATAAATCCACACATCCCTATTTGGCATGCCATACTTCAGCTGAAGTATAATTTCAATGATAATGACAGATACAAAGGATAGATTAGAGCATTATATGAATGTATAGCAGAGGGATGTAACCTAGCGTTGGGCTCTAGCAAGGCCTTCCTAAGAAAGCATTATTTCCACATCAGTTGTCAGATGGGACCAATAGCAAGCCCATGTCAATGGACTGACCAAGACCCAAATGGGTTCACTCCTTTCCCTGTACCTCTGTCCATTTCATTTTTCTCTCTTCCCTGTTATTCGTTCTCCTGTGCTGCTATCAGCCATCTCTTTTCCACTTTATCTGAGCCTGGCTCTGCGGGCCTTTATGTTTTATCTTGGAGAATGAGTCAAGAGGCAGAGATTTAATTGCAAGAAAATCCCATGTGTATGTGTGTATGTGTGTGTGTGTGTGTGTGTGTGTGTGTGTGTGTGTGTGTGTGTTCTCCATGCATATAATGATAATATTTAAGAAATATTGCCTTCAAAATTGTCATCTCTTAGCCACAGCTGTGTTTTGTTTGATCAAACTGTCTATTGAATCCTAGGAATTGAATGTGGAGTGTTCGCAGGGGTGAGGTAACCAGTGGTGGTGGAAATCTTTGTGCAAACAATTTTGCCACTCAGGATAATACCCTGGAGGGCCATTCAAGTTTTTGTTCATTCCTTTTCATGTACCACAGTTTGTTTAACTATTCACCTATCAAAGAACGTTTTGGTTTTTTTTTTCTTCCGTTTTTGTTTTCCTTTTTCATTTTGCTATTACAAATAAAGCTGCTATAAACATTTATGTACATGAGTTTTATGGACATAGTTTTCATTTCTCTGGGATAAATGCCCACGAGTGTGATTACCAGGTCCTATGGTAATTGCATGTTTAGTTTTGCAAGAAACTGCCAAACTGTTTTTGTAGCATTTCATATTGCCATGCAATGTCTGAGAGATCCGGTTTCTCTACATTCTCATCAGTATTCAGTATTGTCTCTCCCCTCTTTCTCTTGTTCTTTCTCTCTCTCTCAATTTCAATTTACTCTAATAGGTATGTAGTGATATTCCTTTTTGAGGTCTTAATTTGTATTTTCCTCCTGGTTAATGATGGCTAACATCTTTCATAGTTCCTCCTTGGCAAAACAAATTCTTGTGTCCATTTTCTAAAATGTTTTAGTGTTGAATATTTTCAAAAGGTCTTCATGTATTTTAGATATTTAGATATGATTCATTAATCAGTGATGTCATTTTTGTCATTTGAAAATATTTCCTCCTATCGTGTAGCTTGTGTTTTCTTCTCTGTCTCTCTTTCTCTTTCCATTCCTCCCATGTGCACACATGCCCATGAAGGCATACGTGCACACTATTGGCTTTGTTTCTCTTTCTTTTCTTTTCCTTTTCCTGTCAGTCGTGGAGCTTGAACTCTGGGCCTGGGTGCTGTCCCTGAGCTCTTCAGCTCAAGGCGAGTGCTCTACCACTTGAGCCACAGTACCACTTCCAATTTTCTGTTAGTTTATTGGAGATAAGAGTCTCACAGACTTTCCTGCCCAGGCTGGCTTTGAACCACAATCCTCAGATCTCAGGCTCCTGAGTAACTAGGATTATAGGTGTGAGCCACTAGCACCAGGCTCAGTTTCTGCTTCTTTGGAGGAGCTTTCCTACTACAAGGAGCCATCTTTCCCCTCATGAATGTGCATTACCATTTGTTTAAAAGGCTACCATTCTTTTATTGACTTGCATTTCTACATTTAGATATCTGTCAAGCTATGGAAACAGCTCAGAAAGCCCTCTAGCAAATGAACGATATATATACACAGTGGACTGTTATTGACTAAGAATGAAATTTTGTCATTTGCAGGAAAAGAAATAGAATTAGAGATCACCATGTTAAACAAAGAAGCTAAATATAAAAAACCAAATATTCATGATTTTGTTCCTATGTGAAACATAGATCTGAAATGGAGGGAATACTATAGAGTAAGTGAATTCGAAACACATTGTACATGGTTTTTTTTTTTTTTCCGTCATGGGGCTTGAACTCTGGGTCTGGGCACTGTCCCTGAGATCTTCAGCTCAAGGCAAGTGTTCTACCACTTGAGCCACAGAGCTACTTGGCTTTTTCTGTTTATGTGGTACTGAGGAATCCAACCCAGGGCTTAATACATGCTAGCCAAGATTCTACCATTAAGCCACATTCCCAGACCACATCGTATATGTTTACACACACACACACACACACACACACACATACATACACACACACACACACACACACACACACACACACACACACACACACTATTTGGCTGCACTGGAGGTTTGAAAACTCAGGGCCTCTCACTACCTTGACTTGCTTGCTGAGTTAGAACTCTACCACTTCAACCATGCCTCCAGTCTTGTTTTTTTCCTGGTCAATTAAAGATGATATCTTGAGTTTTTTTTTCTGCCTGGGCTGACTTCGAACCACCATTTCCTGATCTGAGCCTACTGAGTAGCTAAGAGTATAGATGTGAGCAACTAGGCTCAGCTTATTTGTTATTTTGTTGTAAAGTTTTGTGTGTATATTTATGAGTGATACTGGTGTTTAACTTTCTTGTCAAGTCTTTATCTGGTTTTGGTAAGGCTAATTACAAGGGTAACATTAACTGTATAAAATGAATTGGGAACTATGACCTTTACTTCTATCTTCTTGAAGATTTTATATAGAAATGTCATTAGTTTTTCTATCAATGTTTGGAAAATTCTCCAGCAATTTCTGCTTGGCAACTTTTAAGTTCCTTTAGCTAGTCCTCATCTATAACATAGGGTGCATTGATAAGGTTCTCTTTTTCTGGTGCCAGTATTGGGACTTGAACTCAGGGCTTGGGGCACTGTCCCTTAGCTTTGCACTCAAGACTGGCGCTCTACCACAGCTCTACTTCTAGCTTTTTGATGGTTAGTTGGAAATAAGAATCTCACAGACTTTCCTGCCCAGGTTGGCTTCAAACTGTGATCCTCAGAAATCAGCCTCTTGAGTAATTTAAGATTATAGGTATGTGCTAACATTTAGATGGGTATAATATCAGATATTTAGAGGAAGACCCAGAGATTGGAGGCATGGTTCAGTTGGTAGAATACTAGCCAGTGAGTGAAAGCATCAGTTATATACTTATATATTTGCCTTTAAGGGCTAGCATTTTGTCTTGTATTCTTTACCCTCCAGTACAGCTCACCAACTTATTTTACATGAATCTAAGAAGAGGGAGGGAAGAGAGAATTGTACATGTTGTATCTCAGTCTTTCCAGGCTTCCTAAATTGTTCTGTCTTTTGAGAATTGGCAGTTTTCACACTCTGTTCCACTCTGGGGAGTAGGATGGGCAGGCTGCCACTAGGACATAGGAAGGGAAGTCCTTGTGATATCTTAAAGTCATTATGTTTTATTTATTTCCAGTGTGCTCAACATTTGTTCCACAGATCTGGACAGTTTAAAGATGGGGGTAGGGATGGAAAAAAAGAAGGATGAAAAGGAACTAGATGTAGAGAAAAGGATGAATATGTTTGCCTTTCAATATCAAATGGGGGCTCAGAGATCTTAAAGCTGAAAAGACATTTGGGTTTTGCTTTGTCTTTCTGTAAAATGAACACTGCTGTGATTGTCCATGTGGCATCTGAGGCATTTTTATTTTGGTTGGAGAAATAAATCTACCCTGTGTTACTAAAATTTTATAATGTACACTCTCCATCTATCATAACGAGCAGTTATTTCTTTCAAATTTAAATGGCATGTTTTAGGCTTTAAGGTAAGCTAAGCTCATTACAAAAAAGAAGAAAAATGAAAGCCACTCATAATCCCTCAAGGGAAAGATTAATTACTGTTAATATTTCTATTTATTTCTTTCCAGTCTTTTCTTACACACACACACACACACACACACACACACACACACACACACACACACACACAATTATAGCATATATTCATTTGTATAGCCTTCCTTCTATTAAATTTATACTGTGAGCATTTTCCCATGTCATTAAATATTCTTGTAAAAATAATTGTTAAAAATCAAACAGAATTTCATAGTGTATTACTACATAGCATTTCACAGTATGAACAACTTAAGCTGTTTGCGCTTTTTCTTTATTTTTAAATGATGCTATGATGAATGTCATAGTTATTTTGGTACACCTCTATTACTAGTTTAAATTTTTATGTACTTATATACTTATGGAACACACTGTGATATAATATAGAGTTGATATAATGTATGCAATGTCATGATTAAACCAACGTAATTGGCATTACTAACTTTTTAAAAATTAAAAATTTTCTTGATCAACATAATAATCTTAGTAACAATAATAATTATCTTTAAAATATTAATTTCTTAGAAAAAGAATCACTGCTAAAAAGATTAAAGAGAACATTGTTAAAGGTTTGCCACAATTTGTCAAGGTACCCTGTGGAAAAATTGGACTAGTTTGCATTCCCATTAGTGTGTGAAAATGACTGACTACATTAACATGGACTGCTTCTCCATCATAGATCTGTGCCATTAGTTTGTATCATTTCAATGTATATAGCATTAAGAAGTACCTTCTACACATGGGATGATTTGCAAGACATTAGACACTTCTCTTTTGCCATGCTGATGACAGATGGATAAAACACATACAAAGATGATCAAAAGTACAAGTAGAATATTCTGCATCCTATAACTCTCCATGGCCATGGCTGACATCATTTAGTCTTTAAATGGCTACTCATTGAGGAGGTGATACCATGTTAGTCAATTTAAAAATAATTTACAGGCTGAAAGCAAGACCCAAGTGATAGAATGCCTGCTGAGAGCAAAACCCCGAGTTCAAATCTCAGTACCACCAAAACCAAATTTAGATGTTCAAAGTACTTTTAAAAAGAATAATGTGACTCTTGCAAAAATCAGGCATTCTGTCTGTGATCATTTACACTATATTTCCTGGTGTAGTCGCAGGAGGAATGGAGAAAAACATTACAAATACACACCACTTATAAAAGCAAAGCCATCCTATCTGGGTGAGATGACAATTTCTACTTTTGTCAGTTCCCCTGAGAAAGTTAACCTGTTCATTATTGGAGGAGATGGACACAGAACATAAAGCAAACTAACCTCCTTCTGGCAGCTGGGGATAATTTGTCAGTGTCCTTTGAAATGTGGCTTTGTGTTCACTGGCGAAGGCAGCTGGAACAGAAAAGGCACAAGAGACAAAAGCTGAAGTCCACATGAAGAAAGGCTTTTTTCCCCAACAAATTACTGCCTGAGTTAGCAAGGATCAGGGGAGAAAGGACATGTATATCATCCCAGCCCCAAGCAATTCTGGTACTAGAGAAAGCCCCTATATTGCAGGAGGCATTAAGAATGGCTGCAAGTCTGAATAGGGCTGCTGGATAGCATTGAAATAAGCCTTCGTACCCCATGGAAAATTACATCCTCCAACTCATCTGAAATGGAGGCTAAAAATTGATGTTTATATTTTGAAATCAATCACAAGCATTTACTATGCTGAAAAGGAAGACAATATACAGTAAGTTATGGGTAAAAAAACCCCAGAGGTTTATTTATATGGTCTCAAGTTAAAAATAATTAACAGAGCTGGGCACTGGTAGCTCACGCCTACAATCCTGGCCACTCAGGAGGCTGAGATCTGAGGACTGCAGTTCAAAGCCAGCTCGGGAAAAGTCCACGAGACTCTTACCTCCAATTAACCACCAGAAATCGAGAAGTGGTGCTGTGGCTCAAAGTGGTAGAGTGATAGCCTTGAGTGGAAAAGCTCAGGAATAGCGCCCAGGCCCCGAGTTCAAGCCCCACGACTGACAAGAAAAAAATTAACTGACTAGCTTGAAAATAATGCTATCAAACTGTGAACAATCCAAATGTACTTCAAATAGTAAATGGGCAAACTCTGGTAATCCATGCTAAAGAATAGTATGCAACAACACAAAAGAATGGACTACTGACACATGAATCTCAAAATACTTAAACTAACAGAAACACAATTTCAAAAGGTCGTATATCATTTCATTTCTACCACATTCTAGAAAAGGGGGAAATGGTAGGAACATAAATAAGATTAGTGGTTGTCAGGAGTTTGGGAGTAAGGGAGGAGTTCATTATAAGAGCAGCATGAGGAAATTCTTTTGGATGAAGGAATTGTTTGGTATAGTGATTATGGTGGCATTTACATGACTTTGTATTTGCTTAAATTCATAGAATTGCACACGTAAAACATAGGCTTTCCTCCATGCTGTTTTAAGAAATAACTGGGGGAAGAATCTCACAACTATATGGGGAGATAGAGAAAAAGAGTGGTTGAAAGTAATAAATGAATTCTGCTTCTATAAAAGAGAATATTGCCTCTGAGTAAGGACTTGGAATGAGGAAGGCTGAGACAGAGAACTTTTAAAAATTATTATTACAAGCTCTTTTTATATCTTTTGTGCTGGTCCTGTTGCTCGAATTCAAGGCCTGGGCACTGTCCCTGAGCTTCTTTTTGCTCAAGGTTAGTGCTCTACCACTTGAGCCACAGCTCCACTTACAGCTTTGTAGTTCATAAGAGTCTTACAGATTTTCCTGCCTTGGCTGGCTTCAAACTGTGATCCTCAGATATCAGCTTCTTGAGTAGCTAGGATTACAGGAGTGAGCCACCAGTGCTCAGCTTAGTATTTGAGATTTTTAACACCACATTCATGTATAACTGAAAAATAAATGCAGTACAAATTGCAGTGGATGGGGGAGTGGAGAAATCTTGTCTCTAACTCTTGATTCTGCACTAACTCAGTAAAGTCCCATCTCTCTGGAACTCTGTTCTCTGGGCTAGATGATCTTTACAAATCTTCTAAAAATCTAAAGAAAATGACCAAGTTAGATTAGTTGTATAACCATAATGATTCCTTGTTGAATATGAAGCTAAGAAAAAAAATCTTTCAAAAGCTACAAGGCATGAAACCATCAAATTAAGTTTCTTTTTAGTCACTGAAGGAGCCAACATGCAGATTGGCTAAAAGACTTACTTGGAATGACAGCTAATTAGTGACAGAGCTAGGACCAGAGTGAAGGGCTCTGGCCATTGAGCACAAAACTTCTCCAAGCCCTCATGGAAATATTCCCCAGCATCAGGGATGGGAAAAAAACGCCCTAGGATGACACCAGGGGTGTAACTCACATGCTGACATGGCTTTGTTGGCCTGGGAGATGAGTCAGAATTTTGGAAGTGATTCCTGACATAAGCATGTCTGATGTAATACATTGGCATCCTGAACTCGATCAAAGCTATGCTAAAATCCAATTTGGGGACTCCATTCCCTGATTACTTTGGCAGCTTTTTCTAGCCTATTGGCTTCTCCCTTTTGTTTCGTGCTTGAACTGAGGCTTAAACTCAGGACTTGAGCACCATCCCTTAGCTTTGTTGTTCAAGGCAGGTACTCTACCACTTGAGCCACAGCTCTACTTTTAGCTTTTATTTTGGTAGTTTATTGAGATGAGTCTCATAATCTTCCTTGCATGGGCTGGCTTTGAACCATGAATCTCAGATTTCAGTCTCCCGAGTAGCTAGATTTATGGGTATAAGCCACCACTGCCTGGTGACTTCTCTTTTTGTAGGCAGAGTTCCTTTCCTGAAAAAATACTGCCATTCTCATTTCAGTTTAAAACAATGGCTTTATCAATTTGCCCTCATCAGTATCTTTTGTCCATAACTTCTAAGCCTATGCCATAATTCACTGAAATTGATCGAGTGGGACAGAAGACATATTGGCTTGAAAACTTGTCAGCCATCATCAAATTTAAAAAAGCTATTTAGAGCAGGATGCTGGTGGCTCATGTCTGTAATCCTAGCTATTCAGGAGGCTGAGATCTGGGGATCACCGTTCAAAGCCAGCCCAGGCCAGAAAGTCTATGAGACTCTTATCTCCAAATAACTACCAAAAAACTGGAAATAGAGTTGTGGCTCAAAGTGGTAGAGCAGTAGCTTTGATTCCAAAAGCTCAGGGGTAGTGCCGAGGCCCTGAGTTCAAGCCCTAAGACTAGCAAAAAAAAACCCCCAAAAACAAAACAAACAAACAAAAAAAAAACAACCAAAAAGCATAAAAAACAAGACCATAAAAGTTTTTGGTGGTATCAGAAGAGAATTGACACTGACTCGACTTTGACTACACAATTTTCCTCAGGAAAAACATCCATTTTTACCAGTAAGTAGGTCAAAAGCATGAACCTTCTGCTCAGCATTGGCTCCTCCTTGGCTAGAGCCTGTGGGATCAGTTGTCCCTCATCATCACACAAGTCTGAGATTTACAGAACGCTACTGCCTCAGTGTAAGCTCTCAGATAACTTCAGAGGGTGTGGCGATCTTTCTGGGCTTCCAGGGAAACAGCCTGGGGAAAGTGTTTGCCCATTGTCTTTCTAGAATCTTCTACAGTGGATAGGGAATCAGAGCAGGAATTTTTTTTTTTTTACCAGCCATTCTGTTGGTGCTTCGTCTACCTTCAATGCAACATTGGGAGCTTGAAAACCTCCTCAGAAAACCCTTGCTGGCCAACTTTTGTGCTCACCCCTCTATCAGTGCTTCCACTCAAGCCTGGCTTTCAGCCCAGTTCTGAAGTCGGCCTTACCTTCTGCCTGGCACTTACTTCACAACAGCTGGCTCAGGGATCTCAGGCACTTAGCTTCAGCTGCCAGCTTAGGGAAGGAGAGGCCCCTGGAGCTGAGCTTGGGACAAAGGCAGCATTTGTTCCACACTGGTACTCTCAATGTCAACAGCAGTGACAGGGTCCAAAGGAGATCATGCCCAGGGCTGTTCAGATATCAAGCTGTGACTCTGCCCACAACACCATGAGGTGAGGTGACTAGAAGCCAGTAATAGGATTCTTACTTCCCCATGGAGAAAGGCTGAAGCCCAGAGACTAAAGAATTTGCAAGGGAACAATAGTTATTCTGCTCAAAACTAGAATCTTGATATCTAGGGTCAACTACCATTCATTCCTGAGACTTGGAAATTTGAAAGGTACCATAAGCTGGCTTGTTTGTCACTGAGTGCACTAATGTACACCCCCACCAACAACGCATTAGGGGCTCTGCTTCCCCACATCCTCACCAGCATTTGTTGTCATTTGTATTCCTGATGATGGTCATTCTGACTAGAGACAGATGAAAGCTCAATGTTGTTTTAACTTGCGTTTCCTTTATGGCCAAGGATGTTGAGCATTTCTTCATCTATTTATTGGCCATATGTACCTCCTCTGAGAAGTGTCTGTTTAGCTCCTTTGTCCATTTATTGACTGAGTTATTGTTTCTTTGGGGGTTTAAGTTACTTGAGTTCTTTGTATATTCATGTCTGATATTATGTATGATACTACCAGCATTGTGTTTTTGATTTTTTTTTTAGTTCATGATTGCTTTGGCTATTCAAGGCCTTTCTGTTCCATATGATTTTTAAGACTGTCTTTTCTGCCAGGCACCAGGGGTTCACACTTTTCATCCTAGCTACTCAGGAGGTTGAGATCTGAGGATCATGGTTCAAAGCCAGCCCAGGCAGGAAAGTCTGTGATACTCATCTCCCATTAACCACCAGAAAACCAGAAATGGTGCTGCGGCTAAAAGTGGTAGAATGCTAGCCTTGAGCAAAAGAGTTCAGGGACAGTACCTAGGCCCTGTGTTCAAGCCCTACAAACTGACCAAAAAGGAAAAAAATTAAAAAAATTTAAAGATTGCCTTTTCTATCTCTGTGAAGAATGACATTGGGATTCTAATGGGTATTGCATTAAATTTGCAGGTTTGCCTTTTTCAGTATGGATATTTTCATGATACTGATTCTACTAATCTAAGACCATAGAAGGTTTTTCTATATTCTTGTGTCTTCTACTATTATTTTCTTCAAGATTTTATGTTTCATTATAACGATTTTTTTATCTTCTTGGTTAGGTTTATTACTACTTATTTTATTATTTTTGAAGCTATTGTAGAGATTTTTTTCCCCGATTTTCTTCTAACTCTGCTCATTGTTGGTATACAAGAAACTTTGTAGAGGATCCAATTAATGAATAATGGAGAGACAAGAAAACATACTAACTAAAGGCATAGATTAACATATTTTAAAAAAGCATCATCAGAAAATTTCCCAAGTTTTGAAAAAGAGAAGCCCATTACAGAAGGCTTTTAGAACATACAACAGACAAGATCAGAAAATAACTTCTCCATATCATATTATAGTAAAAACTGTAAGTACGGAAAGTAAGGAAATAATACAAAAAGGTGTAAGAGAGAAAAGAAACTAACATACAAAAGAATGCCCATTAGAATAGCTCCAAATTCCTTAACAGAAACCTTAAAATCAAGGAGGGTTTGGAATGAAGTATTGAAAGCACAGAATGTTAACAACTGCCAACCTCGAATACTTTAACCAGCAAAGTTATCATTTATAATAGATGGGCAAATAAAAAAAGTCACGATAAACAAAAACAATTTATTACCACTAAACCGGCACTACAGAGACACTCTAAGATATACTCTTTCTCTCAATCTTTCTCTCTCTCTCTCTCTCTCTCTCTCTCTCTCTATATATATATATATATATATATATATATATATGAGAAGAAGATTACATAACCATGAAAAAAAGGGTGAGAAAACAAACAATTCCCATCAGAGTAGCAGACAATCATAGGAAGAACAGAAGAAATCCAACACTAAGGAAAGGGCAGAAAGTACTGTACATCTTTCAGTTTTAGTACTCAATACCAGTGGACTCAATTCCTCAATTATAAGAAGACACAGAATGGAAAATTGAATCAAAAGACAAGTCCTAACCATCTTTTGTCTATAAGAAACACATCTGTCTGACAAATAAACATTGGTTTAAGGTTGGAAAAAGCTCTACTAAGCAAATGGGCATGAAAGTAGCTACACTCATATCTGATAAAAAAGCCTGCAAACAAAAATCAGTCAGAAGAGACACAGAAGGTATCTTTGTATCAATAAAAGAAATTTTACATCAAGAAAGTATAATAATCCTGAATATTTATACACCAAATGTTGGTGTGCCTAACTTTGTCAAAGAAACACTATTGGACTCAAAAACATTCATAAACCCAACATAACAACCCTAGAATTGAATGAGACTTCAATACTTCACTCTCAACATTAGATAATTCTGGCAATAAATCAACAAAAAAATCTTCAAATTTAAACAACACTATAAACTAATTGGACCTAACAGATATTTACAGGATATTTCATCCAGCAGCTTCACAGAAGACATTCTTCTTAATAGAACATGGAACTTTCTCCAAAATATATCATCCTATGGCACAAAGTAAGTCTCAGAAAACTGAAATAATTTTCTATAGCCTGTTAGGCCAGAGTGGAATAAAACCACAAGTTAAGAGAAAATGCCTACAAATAATTCAAATCATGGCTGGGACTATGGCTTAGTGATAGAGAGTTTGCCTAGCATGCATGAAACCCTAGGTTCATTCCTCAGTACCACATAAACAGAGAAAAGCTGGAAGTGGCGCTGTGGCTCAAGTGATAGAGTGCTAGCCTTGAGCAACAGAAGCTCATAGTCAGCACCCAGGCTCTGAGTTCAAGCTCCAGGACTGGCAAAAAATAAAATAAAGTAAATTCAACATCATGGAAATTAAATAATACACTGTAGAATTTGAATGGACCATAAAAAATAAGAAAGAAAATGAAAAGTTTCTAGAATCCAACAAAAATGAAGATACAACCTTTCACAACTTCTGGGATAGAGTAAAGGCAGTTTCTAAGAGGAACATTCATAACTCTGAGCTCATACATCATAAAAACACAGAGATCTTAATCTAATACCCTAAGGATGTGCCTCAAACTCCTTAAAAACAAGAACAAATCTTGTGAGCAGGGATGGGAGGGGGAAACTGGGGGAAAGTGAAGGAAGGGGTCACATTGTTAAAAAAATAAAACCTTAATGTACTCATTTCCTGACTTACAAAATGTTCGCCCTCTGTACAACACCTTAATAATAGCAACTAAATTATATTAGAAAAGGAAAAAATTACAATAACATGAACAAAAACAAAAACAAGAACAAGCCTAACCCCAAATCGGCAGAAGGAATGAAATAATAAAGATTAAGGCAAAGATTAATGAATTAGAGACAAAAATTATGCAAAAAAATCAATGAAAGAAAAAGTTGATTCTAGTGGTAATAGTATAAGTGGTAAACACAATTACTTTCTAAAAAGTTAATTCTTTGAAAAAATTAAAAAATTGATAAATTTGTAACCAACTTGAGTAAAAGAAGGGAAATGACAAAACCCAAAAGAAAACTCATCCATAAAATAGAAAGGGAAGGATCATTACTGAATTCATTCTACGAAGCTAGCATTACAGTCCTTCTAGACCAACAAAAAAAGACAACTATACACCAATCTCCTTAATGCAAACATTAATGCAAAAATCCTCAATAAAATACTTACAGTTCAACAACTCATTAAAAAGACCATAGACCACAGTCATGTGGGTTTCATTCTAATTGTACATGTCTGGTTCAATATATGAAAAATCAATAAATAATATGCAATATAAACAGAATCAAGAACAAGAATCATGTGATCTTATCAATTGATGCAGAACAGACTTTTGACAAACTTCAACATCCTTTTATCATAAAAGTTCTCAAGAAATTAGGAATGGAAGAATGTACTTTAACATAATGAAGATTATATATGACAAATCTATAGTCAACATCAAAGGAAATAGGGGAAAAACTGAAACCATTTCCTCTCAAAACAGAAATTTCTATGTACAGCAATAAGACAAGAAAAGGAAACAAAAGACCAAAAAAAAAAAAAAAAGAGTAAGGAAGAAGTCAAATTATTCCTATTTGCAGATAACATGTTCCTATACCTTTTTTTTGGGGGGGGGGGTCCGGTCGTGGGGCCTGAACTCTGGGCCTGGGCACTGTCCCTCAGCTCTTCAGCTCAAGGCTAGCACTCTACCACCTGAGCCACAGCGCCACTTCCGGCTTTTTTCTTTTTGCTTATGTGGTGCTGAGGAATCGAACCCAGGGCCTCATGCATGCAAGGCAAGCGCTCTACCACTGAGCCATCTTCCCAGCCCCTCCTATACTTAAAGCTTTAAGGATCTTACCCCATACTTGTAGAGCTGAGAAAGAGCAAATCATCCTGTCTTGAATTGACTTCTTCATTTCATTTGAATAGCATTGGATTTGGTTATTGAAGAGTTAAGAACATGATATGACTATAAAAACTAGATCTATGCTAAGATGTCTGACATACTTTAAACATTTAATAAATGTTGATTATTACGCTTTTTGTGCTGGTCATGGGGCTTGAACTCAGGGCTTGGGCACCTTCCCTTGAGGCTTTTGTGTCAAGACTAGCATTTTACCACTTGAGCCACAGCTCCATTTGTGGAGATAAGAATCTTATGGACTTTTCTACCTATGCTGGCTTCCAACTGCAATCCCCATATCTCAGCTTCCTAAGGAGCTAAGACTACAGATGTGAGCTACAGTGCTTAGTCTAATTATTATATTTTTATGATAAAGTAATCTATGTAACCATTAAAATTATTGAATAATATTTAGTCATATAGAAAATATAAATAATTCTTGAATAATAATAAGCACATAGGAAAGTTAATAGAGGTTACAAAGAATATGTACAGTATTGTCCCTGGAAAATGTAATATATGTGATATTGTATAGTAATTTGGATGTTCAGATCCGAAGTTAGGCCAATTTCTTAGTCTACGCACTATGGCACATAAACTCCATGATCTGGAATTACTAAATCTCTCTGAACCTTACTTTCTTTATCTGTTGGAGATCATATAGATCATATATTTCCAATGATACATTTGCATATGCAGAAAATCCAAGAGCTATGAGTTGTGATTTTTTTGTTGTTGTTGTTGATCATGGGGCTTGAACTCTAGGCCTGGGTGCTGTCCCCAAGCTCTTCAGCTCAAGGCTAGTGCTCTACCACTTGAACCATAACACCACTTCCCATTTTCTGGTGGTTTAGTGGAGATAAGAGTCTCACGGACTTTCTTGCCCAGCCTGGCTTTGAACTGCGATCCTCAGATCTCAGCCTCCTGAGTAGCTAGAATTACAGGCATGAACCACTGTCACCCAGCTTCATTTTTACTTCTTGAGGCACATTTTAATTTCACTGAAGGATATTTGCTTTTAGTTTGTGTGAGAAGATTCTAGAAGGGCTGGGGGTATAGCACTTGCCATAGTTTGCTAAGCACGGGGATAGGTTCTATCCTCAGTATTGTTAAAAAAAAAAAAAAAAAAAGGTAAAACTTAAAAAAGAATCAGAGTAACTCTCCTGGAAAAGTTTTGTGTGATTATTAAGCAGATATATATTCAAATCCTCTTTCTCCATATAGTAGCTGTCTTTCCTTAGCCAAGTCCCTAAGCTCTTCTTCCATTGCTTTCCTCATCTGTAAATTGGGAGACTACAATAAGCTCTTGCTCTTAGGGATATTGGGAGATTAAATAAGGTTTTCTTTTATGTACAAATGTTATAGCACAGTACTGGCCACATGGAAGCTCTTAATATGTAAGAGCTGCTTTCACTAAAACAGGAAGTGTATATCATGGTTGCCAGTGGCTTGAATCTATAATCCTATCTACTGTAATCCAGAGGATTATAGTTCAAAGCCAGACTTTGCAGAAAACTCCTCAAGACTCCATCTCTAAAATATTCAGCAAAAAGCCAGGCTGAAGGGGTGGTTCAAGTGGTAAAGTACCAGCAGTAAGCAAGCAAGCTGAGAGAGCATGTGAGACCCTGAGTTCAAGCCACAGAACTAGTACACACACACCCCAAAAACCTGCAATAAGGAAATGTTAGTTTTAAGTGAAGAACGGAAGTTTTATTCCTTGTAAGAGAAAATCTGCTTGAGGCAATTAAACAGGGTTTTTCTACCCTGAGCTTGGGTAGGAAACTTAAAAAAAAGTTTTTTAAAAAAGGAAAACTATCATCATCAACTCTGCATCGTGTTGCATTCTTAAAATCCCAGCACTTTGGAAGCAGAGGCAGAACAATCTATAGTTCAAGGCCACGTCACAGCTATGAATTATATAACATCCTAGGTCTGTCTCATAAAACGTAAAAGCAAACCACACAACAAAAGTCAGCATCTTCACTTTAGCACGGGGCTCTCCAATACAATTACACACTTTCATATAAGGAAATATGTTCATACAGACACACATAAGGAATCTCAACACAATCCTGTCTAAGCCTGGAAGCCACAGGAGCTCTATTCCTGCAGCAAAGGCAACGGAAAGGTAACAAAACTATTTTTTAAAATATTTCTTTAAACATTTGTCGAAACAAAATCATCTTCTTTCCGCCAGCACAAATGCTTGACTGTACGAATTCATCACTGCACCAACGCACAACTATCCGGTACCTTTGCTCAACGGGTTCCACAGCCACGTGGCGGAGCCTTGCTGAGTGTAGCCTCTGTGAGCAACCTTGGTCAAATTCATGCTCCCTTCTACCTAGGCCACGGATACCAACCTTGTTACCATGCAGCCCATAGTTAGGCTAGATGGGCTTGGATAGAGATTGGGCCAGGCCTAGGCCTCCGAGACAGAGAAAGCAGATAGAACTAGTATTTAAAGCGTAGAGAAGCCACCATACAAAACCACCCTTTCCTAATGCTCAAACCAAACCCCATTCAGAACCAGCCCAGGGACTGGGTTGTTTTACAGACCTTTTTCTTCTGTATCTTTTATGCTGCAATGCCAATAGTAGAGTCACCATGCGACCAGGTTCACGACCAAGCTGGGCAGGCAGAGAGGGATGTTTGTCCACTTGAAGAGTTTCACAAGATCTGTTACATCAAGTCGAATCTCGGGCAGAGGCCTATGAGGGGGTTTGGTCAGCTTATAGCCCAAAGGCTCTCCTAGACACAGGTAGTGACTCATACATCTGGGTTTGTTTTTTTCTTTTGTCAGTTGTGGAGCTTAAACTTGGGGTTTGGGCACTGTCCCTGGTCTCTTTTGTTCGAGGCTAGCACTCTACCACTTTGAGCCACAGTGCCACTTCCAGTTTTCTGATAAGAGTTTCATAGACTTCCTTGCCTGGGCTGGCTTTGAACCATGATCCTCAGATCTCAGCCGCCTAAGTAACTAGGATTACAGGCGTGAGCTATAAGTGCCGGGATACATACATCTTTATCATCAGACCTTCTATGCATTCTTTTTTTTTTTGGTCAGACATGGGGCTTGAGCTCAGCTTGGGCGCTGTCCCTGCACTCTTCAGCTCAAGGTGAACACTCTACTGCTTGAGCCACAGCACCACTTCTGGTTTTCAAGTGGTTTATTGGTGATAAGAGTCTGATGGACTTTTCTGCCTGGGCTGGCTTTGAACTGTGCTCCTCAGATCTTAGCCTCCTGAGTAGCTAGGATTACAGGCGTGAGCCACTGGTGCCCCAGCCTTCTATGCCATTAAACAACATGAACAATCTGCTCTAGGCTTATCCATTTTGAAACTTTCCCCCCTGACTTTCTTAATGCCTCTACATTGAAAGAGCTATTTTTCAGGATAAGGAAGCACAAGGCTTAAACATGGATCTACTCCTCACAGAAAGCAAGTCTAAGGCTTCTAGGCAAAGGCTCCAAGAAGCCAGTAAGCTTTCTCCTTCATTCTTCTTTCCAGTTTCCACAGCTTCAACTTCAGCCTTGCCCCACTCAGACCACTGATGTAAAGTTTCCTTCCTTCCTTCCTTCCTTCCTTCCTTCCTTCCTTCCTTCCTTGCTTCCTTGCTTCCTTCCTTCCTTCCTTCCTTCCTCCCTCCCTCCCTCCCTCTCTCCTTCCCTCTCTCTCTCTCTCTCTCTCTCTCTCTCTCTCTCTCTCTGTCTTTGTCTGTCTGTTTCTCTCTGTTTTTAACCAGGTTTTGAAATCAATGCTTTGTATTTCTCTAAGGCAGGAGTTCTATCACTTGAACTACAAGACCCCTACCTTGCCTCCCCCCACCCCCACCCCCCGGCCCTTTTTTCTTTAGTTGTTTTTCAGGTAGGGTCTTATGTTCTTGCCTGAGGCCAGCTTCCACTGCAATCCTGTTACCTATGGCCTTTTTGCCATAGCTAGTTATTACAGGCATTCCCCCCCCATACCTACCTTGTTGGTTGAGATCAGATTTGTTAACTTTTTGCCTAGGTTCATCTTGAACTGTGACCCTCCTGATCTTTATCTTCTCAGCAGCTCAGATTATAGACAAGAACCACTGTGCTTGGCCCTGATGTGCAGATATTCATTTCCTGATTCCCAACTGGCTTCTTCACTCCATTCCTGCTCTTAACACTGTTGATAAACCTCATTGATCAAGTTCTGAACCTCTTCCTTGTTGGAGTTATCAAAGCTTTCCATAACCTCCTTAATCCAAATTCCTACTGCCTACCAAAACAATCTGCCTGGTGATCACACCAAATGTGCTTACTCCAGCCTCTGTGCTCTTGGTCATCTACTCACCATACTTTTCCAACTTCCTTCTTCTGCTCTCAACAGTCAGGGCACACCTCCTCCCAGAAGCCTGCCTAGATCCTGCAGTCACTATGGCTTCCCCTCTTTAATGTCTTACAGCAAATCATATCTAAAGGTTGCAAATCATTTTCCAAAATCCTTAGGATACCTTTTAATTTTGTTTCCTTTGCTGTACAGAAATTTTTAGTCCATCAGTCTCAGTTAATTTTCCTTTTTTTTCTTTAAATATGTGATATTAAAAATATTAGGAGGACAACATCAAGGAGCTTTTCCCCTGTTTTTTTCTTCTAGGACTCTCATGGATTTGGTTTTACATGTATGACTTTAATCTGTTTTGACTTAATGATATAAAACAAAGATCTAGTTTTAGAGTAGTGAACAGTCTCTCTTGCTCATTGTGTCTTCTTAGTGCCTTTAGCAAAAAATTAGTTGAGTAGCTAGGCACTGGTGGCTCATGCTTGTAATCCTAGCTACCCAAGTGGCTGAGAGGTGAAGATTGAGATTCAAAGCCAGGAGATTTGAAGCCAGACTAAGTAGGCAAGTCCATAATACTCAACTGCAAATAATCAGCAAAAAAAACCCTGGAATTGGAGCCGTGGCTTATGTGCTAGCCTCGCGTAAAAAAGCTAAAAGACAGCACCCAGGCCTTAAGTTCAAGCCTCAGTACCAGCACAAAAAAAAATTAGTTGGCTATTACATTTGTGTTTATTTCTAGGATATTTCATTATTCTATGTGTTAATTTTTATTATAGTACGTTTCCAATTTGATTACTGTAATAATTAATTTTCAGAAACCACTTAAATGATTTTTGGTGGGGTTTGATAGTTGAAACTAATATTGGTGATTAAAATTAATAATATTAATTAAAACATAATAATGAAACTTTTACTAAAGTTTTCAAACCTTAGTATTCAGGGTCTTGTGTTTACTAGACAGGCATTCTACCACTGAGCAACATTTCCAGCCCTGTTCCTCACTGGTTATTTTTAAGATAAGGTCTTGTTTCCTGTCTGGGCATGCACCTGGACTACAACTTGCCTATTTTAAGCTTCCTGTCATTGCTTGGATGATAGACATATTGTGTCACTGCAGATCTACCTTCCCTCCTTTGAGATGGAATCTTAAAAGACTTTCCCTGCCCAAGCTGTCCTGGAATTGTGATCCTCCCAATCTCAGCCTGTCAAGTATCTAGGATGATAGACGCGAGCCACCAGTACCTGGTTTCAAACTAATTTTACCTGTATGCCAAACCAGTACATTTTCAGAAAGTTCTCAAGTGCTTGGATTACTCATATAATTTCTACAATAAGTGATTTCTCCAACACCGGCTTTGCTTACCTCATATGTTTGCTTGTTTGGAGGGTCAGCTAGAAATGAGGGGAAAGCTCTTGGACACTCTTATTGTTGCTGGGCCAAAGAACTGTCTGGAAGTTTTGAACTGATTTGACTGCTCCAATTGTTCTGGCCTTCTATAAACACAGCCTAAATCCCCACATAGGACTTGTGGCTTCAGTAGTTGAACATGGTTTCAGGGATCCTCCAACAGCAAGCAGGGGACATGTGCCTAAGAGGCAAAACTCTATGTTTTGATAAAGGGTAAAAACTAATTAGTTTTGTTCTCATGCTCACAAATGGACCAATGAGTATGATTCTAGGCAGCAAGACAGCCTCCAAATAGATCCACACATGCTCTCAGAAAAATAGCTTTGGGTCTTACTGACATGGCTATCAGGTATGGTGGGCACTGCTATTTATTGGGCACTTACTTTGTGCCCAGCACATTGCATCCATTATCTCACTTGTGATCCCCATTAGAACACTGTAACTAGCCCCATCTGTCAAATGAGGAAATTGAGGTTCAATTCCTCAATTGAACCTAGGTGCCCCAGGTCACTGAGCTGTGTGTTTCCCAAGTTCAATCTGTGTGATAAAGATTAGAGATGTTTGCCTTGGACTGGGAGTATGGGTCAAGTCATAGAGCACTGACTTAGCAAGCATGAGGCTCTGAGCTTCATCTCCAGTTCCATGCACAAAAAAGGATGTCTTCTTTATAGGCTACACTTTGGGGTTGAGAACTGAGTTGACAAGGTCTTGGATTTTCTTTTAAATCCAACAGTTCGTTATTCCACTCAATGATGACCATCAAACTACTATCAGCACGGCCACAACCGCACAAGAATGAAACTGTTGTCCATGCTAGCTAAGCATGGCTATTCTCTGCAAATAGGATAGGACGTCAAGGCTTGTCATATGGCCATCCGTCCTTCAGAAGCAGCAGTGAAGACTCCCCAGTTGAAACAAAGCCTTCTTCTGGATAAATGACAGTTGAAGTGATTTAACAATTACAGTTTCCCCTGTTTTGAGCCAATGATTCTTAATGTTTTTGAGCGTAGACCCCTATAAGAATTTGAGGAAAGCTGTAAGATCCTTTCCTCAGAGGACTGTATACATTAAACTCACAATTCTGCACAGACTTTCAGAGAAATCCATTGAGCTGCTTATATGACATGCAAGAGCAACAGAGGCCAGGTGAAAAACTCCTGCTTTTAAGCAAACCAAATTCAATGTTTTACAAAGTAATACATTAAGGAACAATGATTCTTTTAAATATCAAGCCAACCTAGGGCACAAAAGACAGGATTTCCTTTATAAAATGTTGCTTTCAAAATCGCTTCAAATAAACCTCTTAAAATATTGTAAGAGAAAAAAACCAATTTAAACATTGCATTAAAACGTTAAAATCAAATATTCATCTCAATGCAAACACAGATGATCATCTTTGAAAAATCAACTGAGATATCGTTTTCAAAGATGAAGGAGTTAACAAGAGTTTGTAATACAAAAGAATTGCCCACATGAGAATACATGTACCATGAACATCTCTGTATTCCCCTAGTTTTCAATGTAGTCAGAAATGATAACGGTAGAGATGATCACTAGCAGAACTGGCTATCAGAAAGCAAAACTAGAGACCACCCAAAGGGTGGCTGTAAGTTTTGAGTTCCTCGAGGGTGAGCAGCCACTTAGCCAACAAGAGGGATGTCAGTGAATGGAGACTGGAATATACCACCTTAACAATCTCATTGGCACCATGAATCAAGCATCCAAGGACCTGTGCAAACCTGGACCACGAGTGTGCTCCTGCTAAGCAGTTGATGGCTTCACAAAAGGCTAGGATCTTATGAAGTTAGATTTTATATACTGACTTATTCACCCAAGTCTACCCTCAACCTTCTCACACTGGTCCTTGTTATTCCAGATAGCGATGGCTAGTTCCCTGCCAGCTAGAAGCCCTATTGTTCTTTTACAAAACTATTAAGACAATTCCAACCCAAGTCATTCCAAAGCCATTTCCCCCTAGCTTCTTGTGTTGTGGGTAGACAAGGTCTGACTGTAATCTTTAATAACATGGCTAGTTATAGCCTGGTATTTCTTCTGAACCCACCTTCAGTGTTTAAACTTTCACATAAAGGGTACTTCGTGCAAAGGCATCGATGTAATGCAATGGGCTGGGACTCTTTCTTTTTCTTCTTGTTTTTTTTTTGTTGTTGTTTGTTTGTACGGACTTTTTATTTGAAAGGAAGATATTGCGGGGACCTGTTTACTGGAGCACTGGCTTCAGAGCCCTAGTTGCTCATATATTGCTTGTCCCCTCACCTGTCAGAACCTCAGTTCCTACTCTTCAACAGTTAATGATTCTTACCTTACTGTCTCCCAAGCATGTCTCGTAAGACTCAAAGAAGATAGTGAGTATACAGATAACTTATTAACTGTAAAGCTTAAAAAAAAAAAAAGAAAAAACCCACGAGAACTCAGAATCATTATTTCACTTAAACTTTCAACCAAGTCCACGAACCACCGAAATCCTTAGGATTCTGTCATGTATTCATTCATGCTCTAGCTTCATCTCATGTTCCCTAACTTAGAAAAACATTTATTTTAAATCAAGGCCATTATTATCGCCAGACGTATGTAGCTTCAGTCCATTTTGACAGTTGGAAACAAAGTTTATTAAAGTAAAAGAACAGAACAGGTCTAAGTGCACACTGCTAGATGTCGAGGAACTAGGAGATCGCTTCTCAGCCCCCTTCTTGCTGCCTCATCCCCCAGAATAGCTCGTTTTCCATTACTCCACAGTGCTTGTCCCAAAATGTTCCTCCCATTGGAATAAGAAATCGTTACTCACTTATGAAAAAATAAATCCTTGACTCTGAGACCTCTGAGGCAGTCAGTCCTGTTTTCTCCTTGCGAACACGCGGGAAAGGGTTGGAAGGGGTTGGGGAGGGGATGCAGCAAGTCTCTTGGACTGGAATCCTCAATGTCTGAACTGTTCGGGTTGTATATGGCTTTTCAAAGATGTTTGAGTATGTTCCACTCTCTCCCTTTCCCCGCCCCCTTTTCTAATTTGCAAGTTGTAAAGAAACCGTGTGGCTCCCAAGTGCACCAGGTGTCTCCAACTTTCTAATTGAGCAAGGCAGGCTCCTTCCCAGCCAAGCGTCTTGAAATATTTAAGCCAAATTTTGGTTTCCCTGGATTAATGCCTTAAGCTGGTGAGCAATGCAACGGAAGGTCAACGTGCGTTTCCTAAAGTTGTCCGATGTCGATGGGGTATTCAGACCTGAACGTGATAACTTGACTCCAGATTGCAAACTCCCCAGAGTGCACTGGGGAGATGGAAGCCAGACCACATTGTTTTCTGATCGGTCAGCATAAATGATCCTCTCTTAGGAGTTCAAGGTGGGCTCACAATGGAAACTGCCTTGAGATAAAGCAGATCTGCTTCCCTCCACACCCCCCCAACCCCCCCACCAGGGAAAGGCCTCACTCTCCGTCAGGGCGACTCACACTCCCCTCTGCTGTGGGCTGTACCAGTTGGCAGATGAAGCTCTGTGCAAACGTTGGCCAGACCAACATGGTGCCGAGACAGCCACAATATTGTTTAGAGAAAAGAAAGGAAACATCTGCCAATCCTGCCTTGGTGCTGAGCCTGGGGGCCAGCCTGCTGCTTTTCCTCCAGAGCCCATGGTGGGCTAGCTCCTGACTGGTCAGAAAGGTTCCCTGAAACAAATGTGTCTGAAAGAGATTTTCCATCCCCCCACAGGAAATTCTTGTGTTTAGACATCCTTACTACATGGGCTGAGTCAGCACACTTTGCTTTAACCACAGCTGCTTTCAAAGGGTAAGTTAAGAAGACCAGTTAGTTGAGTGAGGAGGGCTTGGATGAACTACTCTGACAGCCCTAGCTCCAAAATCACATGGATAAACTCAAAGAATTGCCATTTGGGCACTGCTCGATACCTTGGAGTTCTCCTGGGTGGGCCTCTGTAACTTTTTAGCATGGTGGTATTATAGAACATTCTGGAAATAGTACAGACAGCAGGTAGTGTTCCTTTAAGAGACAACTATGGTACAGTGCTATGATCTTTGGCCTGGAATTGAATCTTGGTTTTGTTAATAATTTGTTAGATGACTAGAGGACAAATGTCCCCCTTTCTCTGAGTCCTAGCATTCTCTTTCTGAAAATAGAGCCTTGCACTAGATGACTTTGAAGGGCTTTTCCTGCTCTGATGGTCTACGAAACAATGTACGGCACCTGGATAGCCACTCTCTTCCCAACTGATCAGAAATTACACCGCACAACCTGTTTTGGGAATCTGGCCCAGATTTTCCCCTACCGGTGGTAAAAATGCCTTCCCCAAGTGTAACCACAATCTGTTTTCTCTTGTTTGTGACTTTGTAAACATGGAGAACACCCAGGGAACATTCTTGCCTACACATCTTTTTGTTTATTCCAAGAGCCTTCAAGTATGAGTTCTGATAAATTGTCTGCAAGGTGGGAGACAATGGCTCACTGCTAAAGTTTCCATGACCAACACTTTCCCCAGCATCAGAGAATGTTCCATTCTTTTGGTCACTATCACTGACTCATGAACCTACGGAGACTAAGGCTGAGCTAGGCCATCCATAGGCATGAAAGTTGGCTCTGAAGGCAGCAGAAAGTCACTTCTCCACAGCAGACGAAGATCCTAGACCACAGAGACAGAGAGTCTGAGACACAACAGGGAGAAAAAAAGCAATGCATTACGCAACTCTCTCAACTCCTGGATTCCTATCTAGACACGTGAGCCTAATGGTGAAAATGGTTACCATTGACTAAATACTTATTGTGTGCATGCTAGACATTTTTCTAAGCACTTTCCAGGCCCATTTGATCGCGTCTAACTTTGCAGGGTTTTTGATTATTCCTCCTATTTTACAGATTAGGAAACTAAGACTGTTAGAAGTAATTAATTTACTCAGGGTTATATAGCTAGTAGGTGGAAACCTGGTATTGTGACTCAGGAGAGTTGGCTAAGGGATCTTAGCAGTGAACCATCATGCTCCTGAGTGGGCCAATTGAATATGAATGTTCCTGTGACTTTTTCTTTCTTGTTTTTTTCCTCTCTTTCTTTTTCTTCCTCTCTTTCTTTGTGCTGACAGTCCTGGGGCTTGAAATCGGGGCCTGGGCTTTTTTCTTTCTTTCTTTCTTTCTTTTTTCTCAAGGCGAGTGTTGTACTACTTGAGCCACAGCTCCACTTCCAGATTTTGGGCGGTTCATTGGAGATAATGGTCTCAAGACTTACTTGTCCGGGCTGGCTTCAAACTATGATCCTCACATCTCAGCATCTTGAGTAGTTGGGATTACTGGTGTGTTCAGGTCCTGTGGCATTTCTTAATGCCAAATGTGCTGGCCGAATAGATCTGACACCCATCTGCACAAATTACTGGGAAAAGCCACCTCTGTAGAAAAAAAGCTGCTCAAAAACAGCACTGATGACTATAATCTAGAGATCACTCTCAGAGCTTACTTTAATGAAGGCTAAACGAAGCCATTTTGCTTTTTAGCCTGGACTATGCAGATGTTATTGAACCAGTTTCAACCCAAAGACATATAAAGTAGTACTTTAAAATAAAATTTATGGTAGTATGAATTTTCACGGATCTAATTCAGAAGTCAATATGGAAAAAAGTGAAAGAAGGACCTGGGACTTTGAATGTGGTTAGAGCCACCCAGAAATTGGCCCAAGGGAACAGTATCTTAATGGCTGTTTTCAAAGAAATACTAGTAGGTTTTTCACATTCCCCAGTGTCAACCCACAATGTATTTTCCAGTCTCTTTCTCTTTAACTCAGAATAAAAGAATTTGAGTTCATAAAGAAAAGGTACCAAATTAGAGATCTTGCCTGCCTTGTCTGCTGAGAGGCTACATCTAGTGTCATGTCTCCCACGTGTAACTACAGCAAGTCTTTAATGGATCATTAGAAGACCCACATTGTTTCTCTGTGTAATGTCTATTGAGCGCCTACCAACTTTCCCATGTGGAAAATTGACCACACACCATCTTAGAAAGAACTGAATGAACTCCCCACTTACTTTATAGGATGTCTGAAGCGTGATTACCTTTCACGATCAGCCAACCTCTTAATTTGTCCCAGCTTGCTGCTGGGCTCCAGGAATATGGCTGAAAAAGCTGGGTTTAGGAGCCAAGGCAGAGGTGGGAGAGACAGATACGGGTATGTGTGTTCATGTCCATGGAACACGGAATTACTTTTGAAGAGTTTTTATAGGTAGGTAGTGAGTACTTTTAAGCTAGGAAAAAAAATCTGCCTTTGTAATGTTCGGGGATGACATTTCATTGCAAAAATAAATGATTTGGTCATTTCCATGTCATGGTTGCTGGCAACCACCGTCCTCTGCTTTCTAGCAATTTCCATTTTAGGCACTGACAAGTCTTTCAAGGGATTCAGCCAAATATCCACCCAAAGTTGCGTATTTGGCAGTTTCATACTGAGAAATCTGGGGCCTGCTGGGCAAAAATGTCCGAAAGGGCTCCCTCCTCCTTTGCCAATTGCGAAACAAACAGATCACCACAAGTGATCACTGGAGGCCCCATGGGCAAGCAATGCTGAGGGAAAGAGAAAGGGAATGAACGGAAGTTGCTGGCACGGACTGCTCCCTTGGCTCCAGTTCTTGCTCTCATTCTCCATGGCCGCTTGCACTTTCCCTGAAGCCCAGTGCTACATCATTGGTTCACCCTAACCAATGCCAGGTCGAGCTGTGGGGCAAGCGAGCATCCTCTGCAGATAACAGGAAAAGAGATTCCTGGGGAATGAGTTTCTGAGGCTGTAGGCTTTAGAAATACTTGTTTTGAGTCTCACCATAGCCAATTGACCTAACAGACCACATTCAGGCTGGTCTCTGGAACCCACCATGGGTCCCTGGGCGTTGAGCAAGTTTTAATTTGCCATCAGGGACAAAAGATAGAGGGATTTTCAGAGAGCCTCTTGCCTGATTGGAGACTTCAACAACCACAGTTCCCAAAGTGTCTTCACATAAGGGTCCCAAATGCCTTCCGCCTTGGAGGGTCTTTTCTGGCTGCTTCAGTCACTCGTGCCCCTATCTTCACCCAGGACTCACTCCGAGTGTCAGGTTACTTAGGTGAAGTCATCTTGTGCCCCCAGCTTAGAGCACACTTGTGTGGTTTTTCCTTTGCAGGAAAGAACTATTTTTTTGATTCTGCTCATAGTACTCATTGCTATTGGTAATACAAGCCAGTTCTCTATATCCATGGATTTTCCATCTGTAAATTCAACCAACTGAAGATCCAAAATATGTTTTTAAGGTTACACCTTTACTGAGTAGGTACACACTCCTCCTGCCCCCATCCATCATTCCTTAAACAATGCAGTATAATGATTTCCATAGCATTTACGTTGAATTTGATATTATAAGTAAGCTAAAAGATGATTTCAAATATATAGGAACATGCATATGCTATATGTGAACACTATGCCTATTTCTTCCTTATTGGTCATGGGCCTTGAACTCAGGGCCTGGGCACTGTTCCTGAGCTTTTGTGCATAAGGCTAATGCTCTACAACTTGAGCTACAACTCCACTTCCAGTTTTCTAATGGTTCACTGGAGATAAGAGTCTCATGGACTTTCCTCTCTGAGCTGGCTTCAAACAACGATTCTCAGATCTCACAGTCTCCTGAGTGGGGTTACAGTTGTAAGCCACCAGCACCCAGCTACCATGCCTATTTTAAGAAGTTATTTAGGTTTCCCTTGGAAAAGAATAATGAGCCTTCTAATACAAAGCAAGTCAAGTTTGCCATTCCATGTGAGCATATTTTGGATCCCTCCCCTATAGGTCTGTATTTATTTCTGTTTGTTCATCTCTCTTATAAGACAGTAAAGGGACACTTTTGTTCAGTGGTGTATTATTGATGCCTATCATAGTTCTTGGCACATAGTAAATGCCCTATAAATATTTGTTGAGTGAATAAATAAAATGGTGGCATACTGGCCAGGCATGGTAACTCAAACCTGTAATCCTACATACTTGGGAGACAGAGATTAGGGGACTGTGGTTCGAGGCCACTCTGGCATAAAAGTTTCTGAAGACTCCATCTCAAGCAATGGCCAGGTGCACAAGAATATGCCTGTTTATTCCAGCAACAAAGGAAAGCAAAAATAGGATAACATTCTAGGTGGTCCTGGCATAAAGCAAGAGCCTGTCTTGAAAATAATCAACATAAAAAGGAACTGGTGGAGTGACTCAAGTGGTAGTATACCTTTTTAACCAGCATGAGGCTCTGAGTTCAATTCCTTGTATCACCAAAAAATATGGCATTCTATCGAAATCCATTCTCTGGGAATTTGAAAAGCAGGCCTACTGGTTCCACCCATAAGTATCTCTCTAAAATCTTTTTTGCATTGTATGCCTATCTGGGAGACACAGCTGGGCCCCATCTACTCCAGCCCTCCCTATTCACCCCTTCTACTTCTTACTTGGTTCTTTCTTTATGCATACTGGTCCTGGGCTTTAACTCAGGGCCTGGGCCTTGGAGCCCAGGAGCTAGGCTATAGCTTTACCACTTGAGCCACAGCTTCATTTCTGGGTTTTTGGTGGTTAACTGGAGATAAGAATTTCACTGATTTTTTTTTTCCTGTCTGGGCTGGCTTTGAACCATGATCCCTAGATCTCAACCTCCCAAGTAGCTAGGATTACAGGTGTGAGCCATCAGCACCTGACCTCACTTTGTTCTTCATGCAGAAGATCTAGGCACCAAGGCCAGGCAGCTATTTTGGCCAGAGGCAGTTAGTGTTGGGAATCTGCCAAGCTGAACTGACACTACCAGTAGTGTAGGGAAGTATCACCATGATGGAGTTGAGGGTGACACGGGGGAACATACCATTATAGTTAACACTCAAGCTATCTCTTTCCTTTGGGAGCTATTTTAGATTCCCTGTCTAAAAACAAGAGTTAACCTTCTCAACTGCAAAGAAAGTGGAGCTGCTTTTATATATGAAAATTGCTCCCTTTTAAGTTGGTCAGCCTGCCTTCCGGAAGCTTCTCAAAAGGCTGTCTGATCTATTAAATGACAGTCGCAGCCACCCAGAGGCAAACATTCCAGCTTAGTTTCTCTTCCCTAAAAATGAAGTAATGAAGAGAGATGACTTACCAGAACTTCAACACCAGAAAATCGTTCCCAAAGGGTTCCCATGACTCCTGTACCTTTTTTTCCCCTTCTTGTTATTAGCTGCAACAATATTGGTATGTGTTGAGTATAGATGAAATGGAAGGACTTGTGCTTTGGGATGAAATCTATGAATGGTGATCCACCTGTTTCTTTCTACCACAATATATAATTTCCTTTCTGGTACCAGCCAAGGTTTTCCTCATCCCTAATTTCAAATAGCAATTACTCCATTAGGGAAATCTCCCCTCTTACATAGATGAACATTTAAAATATAAGCCTAGAAATTATACATCTTGTGCTTGATCCCACTTATGCACCTGAATGAAACATATATGGACATCTGGCAGTGGCAGTCCATAGAATGGCGAGTCACAGAAAGGGTAAGATGGATTAACTTGCCTGGTCAGGAGAACCTCATTCTAATGTCCTAAATGGCACTGTGAGATCTCATATGTCATTACTGTCTACTGGTCCCTCCATGCATCTATTTCACAAGAATCCTTTGTTTTTTATTCCCTTCTATTGGGTCAGTCTCCTAAACTGGTCCTTCATCCCAGGGCCTCTCTTTTCCACTTCCTCTTTCCTGATAACCAGAAGGAACATTCTAAAGTTACACATTTGTCAGCTCTCTCTGCTACTAGTGGGAGAATCTTCAGTACTGAAGACCACAGATATTGAGGCAGGATGGGGGTACTATGGATTTGATAGGGTGTCCTATCCCAGACTGGTTGTTTCACTAAGAGCAAATGATTTTACTTCTTGGAACCTCAGTTTCCTCATATGGAAAAGAGAGTTAATGCCTACATCACTACCCGTGGATAAATTAAGGATGAAAGGGAGAAAAATAAAATCCTGTGAAGAGCTCACACAGCACAAAATAAGTGCACAAGAAATAGCAGCTATGATCACTTCTGTTATTATGATGATTAGACCAAGAGTACGTTTGTTGGGAATATTTTGAGAAATGTCTTATGACTTCATAAAGACCTTTTAGAATAAGAAGATTTGTATATTTCCTCCACACTTACTGGGTATTTTGCACCCATTACATATTGTTGAAGTTCCCTGATATACGCTGCAAAGATGACCCCTCTTTCTTGCATTCCAAAATCTGGCTGGCATGCCTAGGTCCCCTGGAGCCATGACCTTTAAGGAGTTTCTCTATAGACTTTGATCATATGGCCTTCTTCTATTCCTTCAACTGCCCAAACGACATCGCTTTAATCTTTGCTTACTGGTTTTGTTAGGCAGCCTTCCAATGCCCTTGACTCCTTCCTGACTCATCAAGACTTTCTTTGTGGCTCCCTGTTCTGTGTGTCTCTTCTTTTGGATCTAGTGACTATTTTTATTCCCTGAATTCTTTAAAACAAAAAGAGCTGCTGTTCACCAAATGTAAGGGCCTGGCACAGTTTTTTTTTTTTTCCTTGAAGTATCCTCGTTTTATATCTGTATTGTGAAAGAGCAATCATATTTTCTATAATCCATTCTGATTTCTGTCTCTTTCATATAGTAGGCTCCCAGGGTGGAATAATGGAGCATAGAGGTTTCAGCTCTACCTAGGGGTGAATTTCCTGGAAGACCCTGGGCACATCTCAGGGATTTGTGTCCATTTCTTTCTCAGCAACCTGAGACCATACAATTGTGGTTCCCAGTGTGTCTTCAGTTCTGCTGGTAGGTTCTTCTATTATGTGACAGGGGTTTAGAGGCAGAACTGTGGCTTTCATCGTACCTGCCCTAGTGCTGGAATCTGGAATTAGCTATTCTATTCTATGGTGCAGCAGTTTCATGCCCCGCTCCCCTCTCTCCTTCCTTCCTTCCTTCCTTCCTTCCTTCCTTCCTTCCTTCCTTCCTTCCTTCCTTCCTTCCTTCCTTCCTTCCTTCCTTCCTTCCTTTCTTTCTTTCTTTCTTTCTTTCTTTCTTTCTTTCTTTCTTTCTTTCTTTCTCTCCCTTTCTTTCGTTCTTTCTTTTCTCCTTTCCCTCCCTCCCTCCCTCTGACCCTCCTCTATCCCTTTGTTGTATCCTTCCATCTTTTCCTCCTTCCTTCCTTCCTTCCTTCCTCCCTCCCTCCATCCTCTCCTCTCCTCTCCTCTCCTCTCCTCTCCTTTTCTATTCTCCTTTCCTCTCCTCTCCTCCTCTCCTCTCCTTTCCTTTTTCTTTTTTTTTAATCAGTCCTGGGGTTTGAACTTTGGACCTGGAAATTGTGCCTAAGCTTCTTTTTCTCAAGGCTTGCGCTCTACAATTGAGCTTCAGTGCCACTTCTGGCTTTTTCAAAGTAGTTTGTTGGAGATAAGAGTCTCACAGACTTTCCAGACTAGGCTGGCTTTGAACCATGATCCTCAGCTCTCAGCCTCCTGAGTAGATAGGATTACAAGTGTGAGCCACTGGCATCTGGCAGTTTCATAAAAATTTTAAGACTTCAATTGAAAATTCTTTTAGTGCATATTAATTGTCCAAAGAATTAATTTTTCCTTTAAAAAATCTTCTGGGGCTCAGTTCAGCTCTGATCTGAGTTTTAAATCCCACTTATTCTGGGAACAACTCTGCCTGTTGAATTCTGGTCAGTGTTGATGGCAAAGAATATTTCTCTCTTTCATCACCTTCCTTTTTAGTAATTGCCATCGTCACACGTTTGTGTCCCTTGATCTCTCCACACTGAATGCTGACTAGTTGATTATTTGCACTGGTGATTGTAACATGCCCTTGCTTGGATTTTGCCTGTAGTCTTTTTATTGAGAGCTTTTATATTAAACATACACTAAGTCCCAAGCTTGATTTTTTTTTAACTGATCCCACATGAAGGAATGATTTTCAACTTATAACACATGAGGAACATCTGTTCTGCTTATTTGAATTCAGGCAGTACCGTTCTTCTTATTATTATAGAATATGACTGTTGAGTATCAATATTTGTCTCTTTTAGTTTCATTGAACTCTCCTAAGTGCTACTCCCATTCATGGATCTTTTAAACATCTCAGAAACTATAAAACAGTGGAACAACTCCTATTTTCTTTCTCCTATTCCCCCCAAATTTTGCTGCAGAAATTGGGCCAAGATCTTACTATGTCTTTTTTTTCCCTCGTTGGTTGTGGGGCTTGAACTCTGGGTTGGGGCCTGGGCACAGTCTCTGAGCTCTTCTGCTCAAGGCAAGCACTCTACCACTTGAGCCACAGCACCACTTCCAGTTTTCTGGTGGTCAACTGGAGATACCAGCCTCATGGACATTCCTGCCAGGCTAGTTTTGAACTGTGATCTTCAGATCTCAGCCTACTGAATAGCTAGAATTATAGGCGTGAGCCACTGGTGCCCAGCTTTTAATACATGAACTAGGGACATAAAGAGTCTCTGCACAAAAGTCTAGGCATAAGCTGAGCATGGTGTTTCATGACTATATTCTCAGTACTCTGGAGGTTGAGGCAGGAGGACCTGGTGTTTGAGGTAAGCCTAGGCTACATAGCAAAGCCATGGCTCCAAAAAAAAAAAAAAAACCCTAAAAGAAATGTCTAGGCATAAAGTATTTCACAAAGGCCATTCTGGTTAGAGTGCCATAATCCAATCCTCAGTTCTCAGAGGCAGCCTGACTGATCTGGGCCTTTGCTTCAGACTGGAATCAACTAAGGTTAGTTTTCCCTGGAGTTTTCAGATGTGTTTGGCTCATAGGTTTTCATTTTTCTTGTCAGATGTCTGACCATCAGTTGATATTTGTTTTCAATAATCAAATACCAAAGCTTGCATTTGATTTAGTTTAAAAACAAAATTTGAGACTATTTAAGGAGTGCTTCATAACTCCCTCTTACTAGCAGTCCCATGTGCTATCAGGAGTAGAAGATAAAGGGGAAAGGTTAGGTTCAGCTTTGTGGGAAGTAGAGACGATGCTGGGTGTGCATAAATATACATGAACACTAGGGTACTCAATTCAGGCCATTTTTGCACATTACTGGGGATGGAATCAGGGTTTTGCATATGGTAGGCAAGCAGAGTCCAATGGAGTTACCTCCCAGCCCTCAGGCTGGGCTCCTATCCCTGGAAACACATATGTCTTTCCAATAGTAAGATTATTTCCCTGCCTATAACAGTCTGTCACAGTGGGGATTTAAGGAGGCCAAGATGGCTCAGGTAGTATATACCATGAAGGCAGAGTATAGCCTTCAAGTAAACAGATTGATTGCAAATGGGCTTAAAGACATAATAAATAATAGTGGAAGAACTTAAGTTGGATTCTTAACGACTAGTGCAAACTGGGTCTAGTTACACAATTGCTCTGAGCCTTGGATTACGTATCCCTTATTAAAGACATTACCATTGAGAGGGGCTGAAAGCATGAAATAGAACGGTGCAAATGAATCACCCAGTATATGCCTTTCATGAGTTGTGTTCTAGAAAACAGAGCTACTGCTGCTAGCTGGTGTGCATCTGAGACTGATTCCTCATGCCTATTGTGATGACCAGAACATCGTAGGTAGTAAAACTGCTAGCTTAACACTAGACTTCCACTTATATGAAATGTCTAGACTAGGCATGTTCATAGAGATGGAGACTAGATCAGTGGTTTCTGAGAGCTGATGGGGGAAGGGACTAAAGAATGACTGTTGACTGGGTAGGGGAGTCTGAATGCCATCCACAACTAGACAGAGGAGACAGTGGTACCACATGAGAATGTACTAAATGACATTGAATTGAGCACTTGAAAAATCTTTAAAGAATGGTGAATTTAACATAATGTGTATTTTACCACCACTATGACAAAAATCATTGACTTTGATTAACCACTTTGCTCTTCTCTGTGTGTCTCTCATGGATAGGGCCAATAATCGGTTTGTGCTTATAGTCCAGGGCAGACTGAAAAGTGCAACAGTGGAAGCTGGACGGCAGTGGCTCACGCCTGTAATCCTAGCTACTCAGGATGCTGAGATCTGAGGATCGCAGTTTGATACTCAGCCTGGGCAGGAAAGTCCCTGTGAGACTCATCTCCAAGTAACTACTCAAAAAAATCCCCTCCAAACCCGGACGTGGCACTGTAGCTCAAAGTGGTAGAAAGCTAGCTTTGAGCACAAAGAGGCTTAAGGACAGTGCCCAGGCCCTGAGTTCAAGCCCCACAATGGGCAAAAAAAAGTACAACAGTGGAGTCCTAGCCCTTATTCTACCACTATCTTGACAGCCTTTGTTGTGACTAATCTCACATAGGGGGAGGAAGAATAGTAGGGGTGGAAAGGTACCAGGAGGAACTAGAGGATTAGGCTTAGGCCCAGCAAAAATAGTGATGTCCAAGTCTGAGCCAATTGTTTCTTAGGCTGCTCTCCACTGATCAGGCCTGACAGAAGCCATGGTCAGTCCTGATCTTGGGAAAGGGCCACTCTATAGAAAGTGCAGGGAGTCCAAGGAGCCCTATGCTGTTGCTAACCCCCCACTGTATCTTCCTTAAGCAATCACCTAGCACTCCCAATGCCAAGATTCTTGAGCTGCCACCAGGAATGTCCCTGGAGTGAATTAGATTGTTTTGGGAGGGGGGAGGAATTGAGCTATGGGCTCCAATCTAAGGTCTAGAGAGTGACTGGAGCATTTGAAATTCGTTACCCAATAAAAAAAAAAAAGCTCTGCTTAGGCCCAAGACTGAAATAACTCAGCTGGGATCTGGCTTCAGCAAGACCCATTCATTAGCTAACACTTCTTATTTGTGATAGTTACAGACAGGTTTTTTCATGCCCCCTGAAATGGGCTTCAGCGTTGCAGCTGGCAGACAGCTGTGGCCTCGCAGTGTTTACATTACCCAGACTAATGCAGTCTGTACAGGAGACACAGAATGAATCTGATTTAGCTTTTGGAAAATGGGATTTTTTTTTCTGAAAAGTTCTGTGGTTTTTCTCTCAACCCACTCCCTCCCTGAATAGCAGAAAGGCTGAAGGTGGAACGAAACAGGCATGGTAAGGAAAAGGAGACTCTTGTTTCTTGGGCTGACACTTTTCTTTGTTTGGAACTTCTTTGTGTGATACTTCCAGGTGGTGGGAGCTGGGTTGACAGCGTAGGATTAAGATGGCTGTGGCCAAGTCTCACTGGCCAACTTGAGCTCTCTAGAGACTCTGCACAGCTGGCAGGAGACAGCTGGGAAAAGGCTGGATGGCCATGGTATACTCCATCCCTTTGTCCTCTAGACGTGGAGAAGACAGAAGGGCCAGCGTCCCATAGACAGCTGGGCCCATGACCAATTTGTCCACAAAGTGGAAGGGAGCTACTTAATCCTACGGTGGCCTGTAGGACCCATCACACTGCCCCAACGGGAACATGGTCCAGGCCTACCACCCTTTTGTTTGATTTGCTCAAGTCAACTAAAGTTCCAGATCCTTCTATTCTTCCTCCAAAACACATCTGAATCCTCCTTTTCTTATTTCCTTGCTTCTGCACCTGGGAAACATCATTCAAATTGGTCTTTGCTGCCTGTCTTCTCTTCCAGATAGATTTTCCCCCCAAAAGATCTAACCTTCTGTCAGGTCCCATCCTGTCCTATCCTGTCTTGTGCCATCAATAAACACTTCCTGAGCATCAACTCTGTGTTAAGCGGTTTTATCAAGCTTTAGGGAAATAAGCAGGAATGAGAATTAAGATCTTCTTCTATCTTCTATCTTCTATCTTCTTCTACAAGGAAATCAGTTTGAGGAGTAGTACAAGGGAACAGCAAATGACAGGACAATGTAAGGCAGGGGGTAGGAGGACCTAGAGAGCTTCTAATCCAATGTCAAGGGAAGGGTGGAGAGAAGACTTGCTTGATGGCACTCACTGCCTTAAAAAGTTATATTGGGGGGGGGGCTGGGAAGGTGGTTCAGTGTTAGAGTGCTTGCCTTGCATGCATGAGGCCCTGTGTTCGATTCCTCAGCACCACATAAGCGAAAAATCCAGAAGTGGTGCTGTGGCTCAAGTGGTAGAGCACTAGCCTTGAGCTGAAGAGCTGAGGGACAGCGCCCAGGCCCAGAGTTCAGGCCCCACGACTGACAAAAAAAAAGAAAGTTATATTGGAAAGGGTGAACAAATACAGTCATGGTATTCAGTATACACTCTGTAGAAAATGAACTATGTAACTTGTGCATGGGGAGAGGTGGCATTGTACAAAAAGACTTCTATTCATTATCTGACTTTTGAGATGCTAACCCCTCTGTACAACACCTTAAGAAAAATAACATTGTATTTTTTTAAAGAAACAAATCTATATTGCCTCCACAATTGGTCTCCAAACTTTCTCAACCAAATATCCCCTTGACGCCCTTAAAAGAAACCTCTATTCCAGAAAAACCAAGTTCCTTTACTGTTATTCAACATACACAAACTCTCCTACCTCCTCAAGTTTGTTCTTGAGCTCTGCCTTTCCCTTTACAAAGGCCCATCATATTTTGGAGGTATAAGGTTCCTGTTGGATCTACCTCATGTCTCCACTCCATCTTTCCTCTGTCCCAGCATGGTGCCTGGCCCACAGCATCTGCTGACTGATGATCTTCTAAGGATAATTTCTTTTTACCATGCTACTAATTTGAGGCCAGTGAGCATGAAAAATGGTTTTCTGCTTAAGACAGGACAGAAAAAACATGCAAATGCACATGAAAGGGGGACAGTTGGAAATTTGCTGATAAGTTTTGGTCAAACTGTTCCCAGTTTTGTCCTGACCTGGAAAGAGAATGCTGTCGACAATCAAGTGGAGATTAGCAGTTTCAAGAACTCCACGAACCATGTAGTTGGATGTATTTTCCATTCTGAGTTAAAGAGTTAGCATGATTTGTTGTTTTTTTCTAATTATTTTTTTGTTTTGTTTTGTTTTGTTTTGGTCTCTGGCCTGTTGGTCAGGGCTAATTTGCACAGCTGCTTTTTCATTTGGTTTCTTCCAAGAAAGCAAGAGGAAATAAGTTTGCCAGAGAATTTGCAGTTACCAAGGTTTTCCTAAGATGAATATTATTTTTTCTTTTTTAATTCTGCCAAATACAGTATAAAGAGAAGCATGTGATCATTCCACAAATTTAGTTGTACCAGGGATCAAATCCTGTACTTTGTTCACATCCTGATGTTGGAAGACTTAAAAAAATATGCAAATTTGTTGATCTTCTATTTAGGAAACTTGTACTACAGACCCCAAATGGTAAATTTCTCCTGGTATTTGTGCTCTAATTCTCAGACTTGATTCCTCCTGAATTTTAGCAAGAAGGACCAAAGGAGTTGCTTTGTGAAGGGCATGGGGTAAAGGAGGCACTGGGAATTCCATTGGTCAGGAAAAAGCACCAGGAATGGGAGTTTGGCACTCCAGATCCTGGTCCTTCTTCTGCCATTGATTAGTTGTATGAAGCAAATGTTATGAGAGACCCCATGACCTTATCTATTTCTATAGAGGCTAAGCAAGCCACGTGTGGTGGCTCATATCTGTAATTGTAGAACGTAGGAAGCTGCAGCAGAAGGATTAAAAGTGTAGGACCAGACTAGGCTAGACAATGAGTTCGAGAATAGTATGGGCTGCATAGTGAGATAATATTTGAACAATTAAAGACATGTTGCCCACTGGTCTGCCCTTACAAAGCATCTGCTCAAGTGTGTGCTTGTCTTTTTTGAAACCTAGGACAAACTGTCTATAAAGGGATGTCCACATCCTTACAAGAGGAGTCAGGCTCATCCAAGTAGCTGGTACTGAGTTCTTTGTAGACCTGGAGGTCGTGATTATTGTGATATAAATTTATATACCATAGAATTCCACTTAAAGTATGCAGTCTAGTGGTTTTTAATATATGTATAGAATTGTGCAACTATTACCACAGTCATTTTTGGAATATTCTTAGTGCTCCAAAATGAAGCCCTGACCTCTTTAGCTGAAATGTTCCCAGCCCTGTGCTCCCTACCCTACCGAGTTTCAGGCAACCACTAATCTATTTTATTTCTTTGCATTTGCCGAGGCTAGGCATTTCATCAAAACAGAATCATTGGTGTCATCTTTTCTGAGGGATTCATCTACTTAGCATAATGTTTTCAAGATTTTCCCATGTTGATATTGCGTTCTTTTGTGCGGCTAAATAATATTCCATTGTATGGATATACCATATTTATTTACTCATCACATAAGGAACATTAGAGTTGCATGCACTTTTTACCCATGAGCACTCATGTCTGAGTTGTATGGACATACATTTTCAATTCTCTTGGAGTATATATCTAAAGAGTGGGCCATCACAGGTAAGATCTTTTGAGAACTTGTACACTATTTTGCACATCACTTTTCAGTCCTGTGAGCAGCAAAAGGCGGCTCCAATTTCTGGAGTTGATGGTTTGGAGAAGCTAGACCATTAATACTAAATTTTCAAGGGAGTGATTTTTTTCTTTTTCCTTCCTTCCTTCCTTCCTTCCTTCCTTCCTTCCTTCCTTCCTTCCTTCCTTCCTTCCTTCCTTCCTTTCTTTCTTTCTTTCTTTCTTTCTTTCTTTCTTTCTTTCTTTCTTTGTTGGTCGTGGGGCTTGAACTCTGGGCCTGAGCGCTATCCCTCAGCTCTTCAGCTCAAGGTGAGTGCTCTACCACTTGAGCCACAGCGCCACTTCCTTCCTTCCTTCCTTCTTTTCTTTCTTTCTTTCTTTCTTTCTTTCTTTCTTTCTTTCTTTCTTTCTTTCTTTCTTTCTTTCTTCCTTCCTTCCTTCCTTCCTTCCTTCTTTTCTTTTCTTTCTTTCTTTTTATCTTTTTTTTGTTTTTATTTTACCTAAATGTGTCCTTTGTTTTTTGTTTGCTAATCTTTTAATATTTTTTTGTCGGTCATGGGGCCTGAACTCTGGGCCTGGACACTGTCCCTCAGTCCTTCAGCTCAAGGCTAGCGCTCTACCACTTGAGCTACAGTGCCACTTCTGGCTTTTTCTGCTTGTGTGGTGCTAAGGAATCAAACACAGGGCCTCATGCATGTCAGGCAAGCACTCTACCACTGAGCCACCTTCCCAGCCCCTCAAAGGAGTCATTTTTTGACCTTCATTTCATCATGTGGCCATTAGATGCTGGGAAGGGTGACTTAGGAGAGGCTACCATAGTGGCCATTGAGAACTATAGAAATTCAGTGAAAGACCTCTGGGATATCTGATACAAAGTCTTGTACTGTGATATCAAGGGGTTTGGCTTATGAAGGTGGTATCACATTTGTTTTTAACTCTTTCAAAGCACTTACAGTCAGCATTATGTTATTTGTGGGGCCTAGGGGGTTGATTGTCAACATCTGATGAATTGTTTGATTCATCTATCTACCCAGTCCTGGTATTAACTAGTCCTGCCTGGGAACTAGGGTAGGAACAAAGGAGGAAGAAAAGGAACCTAGTACCTTCAGTGTGTGAGTGTGGGGACATTCATATCTGCTAAACGAGTGTTATTATTAATATCATTACTTCACTCTTAAAAGTGTCCCAGTTTGGACAAGAAACTGTAGGTTCACCTGAGGTTTAGGAACCAACATCACCTTCAGCTCTATAAAAGCAACAGAGTTTTTGCATTTTAATGAGCTTACTTTCTCACTGGGGTGAAGATCTCTGAAATTTGCTGAAGGACAGTTTCAGAACAGCCCTGTGAGCCAGAATTCTAAACAAATAGAAACCAAATGCTGGTGAGATTAAACGTGGAGGGAAAGTGCACTTCGGAGAAGTGAGGTTAAGTGTGGGGATAGGACTGCATGCAGGGAAGGCTTCCATGGATGAGGTGAAGCTTAAAGAGAACCTTGAATGAAATATAGGATTTAAGCACTCCAAATTCTCTGACAGACCAAGGTCCCAAATAGCCTTCATCCTTGTTCTAATTAAAAGGGAACCGTGCTCCCTTGTGCTTGGGCAGACAATTCACATGACCTCCCAGTTCATTTGGCAGCTCTGGGGAGAAATCTGGCCTTGCAATCAGACTAAATGATGTGTTACCCTACACTTAATCTCCACCATCCATCAAAATCCAGGGACCTTGGCCTCAGCCCCTCGACAAGAGGCCCACAGTACCTGGGTAGGATTTCATTCAGGGAATGAATGCAAAGCCCCTAATTCTCCATCCATCTCAGCCCTCTGTAAACAGTTACAGACTGCAGCCAACAGCAAAAGAACTGCCAACCCAAATGAAAGCAGTGAGTCAGCAAAATAAAGACAGATGGCAGTGGATTAACTGTAGCATAGACAGCAAGAAGCACAGCCTCCTTCGGGCTGACCAGATTGCTTCCCTTAAGTTTCAGGCTCCCAAGTGCTCATACAGAGCCCTTGTGACGTGTGTTAGGGTGAGGGGCAGCCTTTGCTGCTGTAGTTAGAGCAGCAGAGGGGAGCACTACGTCAGCCCAGGTCTTCCAGATGCTTTGTGCATGGGGAGGAGGATGGAGAGGACAACACAGCTGGGAAGAAGACACTGATCACAGTTTTTCCTACTTGCTCCACTTCTCTGTCACAGGACCATTTTCTTTAATGACCATCTTTCCAAGTATTGCTTTCTGATTCCCCTTAAACATACTTACTGGATCACATATTCCAGTTTGTGGATACAACATCCTCATCGTAACTTGCCCTGGGCTTGCTCATCAGTGCACTTAAGTTTAGAGATGGGAAGAAGATAAAATTGTCTAAATACAATGTGGGAAGATTGTATGTGAACTTCTTTGTCTATGATGAGGAATTTCAAAGATTGTATTTCCCAAAACATAGGCAGTGTTTGACACGTTTGTTGGATGAAAGGAAGAGTGGATGGATGACATCTCTTACCTAGAATGTGGCCTGAAGGTCTGAGGGAGACTGCCTGACAGCCTTAGTCCACTAGTCCCTTCTTGGCACCCCTTGGGCCTGTAAGGTACTCATGGCCATCTCTCTTCTCTTAGTGTGATCTTTGGTAGGTGCCATGCTTTGGGTTCTACCTCCTCTGACCTCCTTTCCATTTGAGAATGACTTATGGCTCCAAAGTACTTTTGCATTTTAAGTTTCATGAGCCCACCCTCAAAGAGGAGCCTTAATTGTATGAGAAGTTGAGGCTATCTTTCTTAGAAAGTGAATTCATAGCAATCAGGAAAACCCTGGGTCACCAGTTTGATTTTTGTCTGGAGAAAGACTCTTCCATCAGATCATAACTTTGGGTGGAGCTGGGAGCTTGAAGTGGGCAGGAACTAGCCCTAATGCTGATGGTATTCCCTAGTTTTGCTATCCCTTGCTTTCAGTTCTGACGAGGCTCTGCTTTCTTTGGACCTGATTACAAACCACAGAAAAATTCCAGAAGAAAAACCTAGGGCAAGCAATGCATGAATATGGCCAATTTCATAAATTATTATTTCATATTCTCCAAACACCTCCCAGACACAAGTTATAAAAGCCTACGAGGTCAATGAGGAACAAGAGGAGGGAATTGGAGGAAAGATGATTGGAGAGGGAAAAGAGTGTCAGATAAGATTGGAAATGAGAAGTGAAAGAAGAGGATGAGAGCCTCACAACCCTCACTGCACAGAAGGAAAAGGAGCTCAATACAGGGAGGCTGCTTTGAAATAGCAAAGCCTTGGGACAGCCTGTAGACTCTTTCCCTGAAGTTCCATGAAGGCTAACTCCTACTTGTGTTTCTTTCAGGAACTGATCTAGCTAGAGGTACACTGGAGGCCAGGGGTGGAGGAAACTGGAGCAGGATACCTCTCTACAGGATGATCATTCTACATGATGGCAATCAAAAAGGATTTTAATTATTTTAAAAACCATGAACAGAATTCCATCCAGATTATTTGTTCTGTTTAAAAAAGAGCTCAAAACCCCAGGCAACAGACTGCAGTCAATATTCCTTGGCTGGATCTGTGTGTTAACTCATGGGTGGGCTGTTACCTCCAAGAAAATTTCCATGTGAACTCCTAATGGGGCTGCAAAATATTGTTAGGTGCTGGGAGACATGGTCTTTGCCTTCAAGGAATTCATAGTCTGATAGGGAAGAGGGAGACAAACAGATCACTAATTATACGTGGGGTTGATAAGGGCTAGAAGTTGCTGGAGGAGGACAGAGGATGAGTGTTTAAATCATTCTGGAGGGGCAGGGAAGGCTTCCTGAAAGACATGATGCATGAACTGAAGAATGAGTAGGAGTTAGCCAAGTGAAAGAGAAGGAGGACAGGATAGTCCAGCACAGATGGGCTTTGTAGGAGAAAGCTTTGCTGATGGAGATGAAAGCAAAGATTTAGAAAATACACAGCCCCAAATGCAAAACTGATCAATACAAGCAATACTTGACTCTGGAAAAAAACACAAAGACCAAGGACATAGGGAAAAGTCAGCAATGAGAACAAAGAAGCTTGAAGGAGTGAAAAAACAAGAGGGAAAAGGGAAAGGAGAGGAAGAATAAGGAGAAGAAAAAGAAAGAAATATATTGAGAATACTAAAATCATAAGAGAGAAGGAAATATCCTCAGTAATTGTATAAGCAAAAAATTATAAATGTTGGTATTTTATATTAATAATTATTCTCATGAGTAAAATGAACAAGTTTCTCAAGTACTATAAAATACCCAAATTGGTTTGAGACCAAGATGAACAGCTGATTACACTAACAAAATTAGAGAACAAATTGCAATAGAATCAAAGATTCACTTACTTCAGTCCCTTGAACACACATACTGTTTTTTTTTTTTTTTTTTTTGTCCAGTCGTGGGGCCTGAACTCTGGGCCTGGGCGCTGTCCCTCAGCTCTTCAGCTCAGGGCTAGTGCTCTACAACTTGAGCCACAGCGCCACGTCCGGCTTTTTCTGTTTATGTGGTGCTGAGGAATCGAACCCAGGGCCTCAGGCATGCAAGGCAAGCGCTCTACCACTGAGCCACCTTCCCAGCCCCACATACTGTTTTTTGTATATGTTTTTATTGTAAAATACTGTACAGAGGGTTTACAGTTACATGAGTAAGGTAATGAGTACATTTCCTATTTGTTCTGACACTTGCTAAGTGTGTGACTTGAGGCATATTACTTAGCTTCTTTGTACCTCAGTTTCCTCATCTGTAAACTAGGCATAATAATACTGATCTCACAACATTGTAGGAGTCAATAATCAATTATGTAAAAGATTCATAGTGCTTCCTGGTGCCTAGAAACACTTTTAAGTGTTTGTGAACCATTTTTTCTTTTTTGCCAGGACTGAGGCTTGAACTCATGGTCTGGGCACTGTCCCTGAGCTTTTTTTGCTCAAGGCTAACATTCTACCACTTGAGCCACAGTACCACTTCCAGCTTTTTCTATTTTATGTGGTACTGAGGAATTGAACCCAGGGTTTCCTACATGCTAGGCTAGCACTCTACCCCTAAGCCACATTCCCAGCCCTGTGAACAAAATTTTTGAAACATACGTTCTCCCTTAAAGTCAGGAATAAGACTGATGTGCCAATAGTCTCAACTACTGGGGAAACTGGCAGGAGGATCACTGGAGTCAAGGAGTTCAAGCACTATCTGGAAAACATGGTGAAATCCCATTTCCAAAAAAAATAACCCCACCCCCAAAAGACCCAACCCAAAACAAAGAAACAAGACAGAAATGTCTTGTATTACTGCTATTGTGTTATTTAACATTTTACTGGAAATACATATTTAGTGCAACAGAAAAATAAAACAAGTGAATAGCGTAACCAAAGGAGTGTGTGTGTGTGTGTGTGTGTGTGTGTGTGTGTGTGTGTGTGTGTGTGTAGAGTCAGTATGTATAGATGTAAAAATCTACTCAAGAATGAGGTCTGCCTGTGCAGGAGAAGTGAAAGAAATTATACTCTTCATGATACTTGAGTATCAGAATTTCCTTCTGAACGTTTTCTGTATATTTAGTCTTTTGGTGTTTTTAGACATTTCTGCAAATTGAACATGAATCCATCTTTTTTTTTTTTTTTTTTGGTCAGTCATGGGGCCTGAAATCTGGGCCTGGGCGCTGTACCTCAGCTCTTCAGCTCAAGGCTAGCACTTTACCACTTGAGCCACAGCGCCACTTCCAAGCTTTTTTCTGCTTATGTAGTGCTGAAGACTCGAACCCAGGGCCTCATGTATGCAAGGCAAGTGCTCTACCACTGAGCCACCTTCCCAGCCCCACATGAATCCATCTTTATCCTCTCGACTCCCATTTTTCTATTGATGTCTCTATTTTCTTTTTTTTTTTTTGGTCGGTCGTGAGGCTTGAACTCTGGGCCTGGGCGCTGTCCCTCAGCTCTTCAGCTCAAGGCGAGCGCTCTACCACTTGAGCTACAGCATTACTTCCGGTTTTCTGGTGGTTTATTGGAGATAGGAGTCTCACGGTCTCTCCTGCCCAGGCTGGCTTTGAACCGCGATCCTCAGATCTCAGCCTCCTGAGTAGCTAGGATTACAGGCGTGAGCCACCAGCGCCCGGCTGATGTCTCTATTTTCTAAGTCACCTTAACTCAAAACTCTGCCATCTTCTTAAAGCCTTTCTTCTGTTTTGACTCCTATATCCAATGGTCTACCATGGCCAGTTGTTTTGCTTGCAAAATATTTTTTCACATATTTTCTGTTTTCAATATCATGCATCTAAGTATAGGGCCTTCTCAATTTACATGTGAAAAAATTGGAATATACCCTAGTCTCTCTCTAATCCATTAAGTACATCACAGCCCAATCTTTTTTCTTTTTCTTTTTTTTTTAATTTAATTTAATTTAATTTTTTCTTTTTTTCCCTTTTATTTGGTCAGTCATGGGGCTTGAACTCAGGGCCTGAGTGCTGTCCCTGAGCTTTCTCGCTCAAGACTAGTGCTCTGCTACTTTGAGCCACAGCACCACTTCCAGTTTTCTGGTGCTTAATTGGAAATAAGAGTCTCATGGACTTTCCTGCCCAAGCTGGCTTCAAACTGTGATTCTAAGCTCTCAGTCTCCTGAGTAGCTAAGAGTAAAGGTGTGAGCCATCAGTGCCCACCTCACAGGCCAGTCTTATTTAAGACCACTACTTTTGAGTCAAGATCTTACTTATGGGTCTCTACTGGCTTCTCACTTTCTATCATATCTTGTCTAGATTCCTCTGTATGGTGGATCTAGCTAACAAACTTTATTTTTCGTGCTTCCTTAATATGAACCCTGTGCTTTAGAAAGATCAATATCCTCAGTATCCACACACGCCTCCTTTCCTTTCAACTTAAGTTAAGGGGGCTGGGAAGGTGGCTCAGTGATAGAGCGCTTGCCATGTATGCCAGAGGCCCTGGGTTCGATTCCTCAGCACCACATAAGCAAAAAGAAAAAAAGGTGGAAGTGGCGCTGTGGCTCAAGTGGTAGAGCGCTAGCCTTGAGCTGAAGAGCTGAGGGACAGCGCCCAGGCCCAGAGTTCAGGCCCCATGACCCGACCCCCCCAAAAAAAATTAAAGAAAACCAACTTCAGTTAAGTCAGTGCCTTGTACTGTCCTATTTCTTCCCTGGAGTATCTCTATATTGTTCTCATTTTTTCAATCATTAGCTTCCAAACCATTTAATAAAACCACTGGTAAACACTTTACTATATGCCAAGTATTGTATGTGCTGCTTGAATCTGCTCAACAACCTTAGGTGATAAGCATTTACTCATTTTCACCCTATTTTATGGCTCAAACATAGTGATTTTCTCAAGGTTCAAATTGCTAGTGGTGATGGACCTGGATTTTGAAGCCACATTTACTCTCTAACGCCAGAGCTCATGCTCTTAACAACCTGTCATTTGACTCTCGGCACTGCTTTCCCTGTACCCACTAATCCTCTCTGACCTTCTCTCCCAATGTGTTCACTGCTCTGCCTTGTATTGTAGCTTCTAGCAAGATTGTAAGCTCCTGAAAGTCAGGGTCACATCTCAGCTCTCTCTGTTCTCTCAGTGAGGCCTACAATAAGCACTTGAATTAATTGGTAAGATATATCAAATGCATCTAAATTTATAGGAAGTCTGCCCAGGAAAAAGAAGGTTTGAGTAGCTTGAGGACAACCCAAGCTCATTTCCATTCAGAAGCCCAGGTTTTAACTCTCGTAAGGGAAAGAAGAACAGAGTTAGAAAATTTCCCAGGATACTCGCCATCACTCCATGCTAATCAGGCTTTTTGCTCAGTTTGCCTCTGGGTAAATGATGGAAATTCCCTTTACATAAGGATTGGACTAGGCCAGGTTTTGTTAGCATATAAAAAGAGAGCCAATGGGCTGGGAAGGTGGCTCAGTGGTAGAGAGCTTGCCTTGCATGCCTGAGGCCCTGGGTTCGATTCCTCAGCACCACATAAGCAAAAAGAAAAAAGCCGGAAGTGGCGCTGTGGCTCAAGTGGTAGAGCGCTAGGCTTGAGCTGAAGAGCTGAGGGACAGCGCCCAGGCCCAGAGTTCAGCCCCATGATTGGACCCCCCCCCCCCAAAAAAAAAAAAACAAAAAAAAAACAACAGAGCTAAACCTTTCAACTTATACTTGTACAAAATCTGACTCTTGGGAATCTTCCAGAAGTGAGTAGTTGTCCCTACCTACTCACAGAGTCCTAGTGAGGATCAAGTGATATAACACAGATAGGAGTACACTTTGGAAAGTCACAATGAAAAACAACTTGCTTTTTGAGCCTGAAGTGGAGCAATAGATGGTTTGAAAATATCAAGGCCTTGGTCAATTGAGGCTTGGATTCATCATTTCCCAGTGGCTGTAAGACTTGCTTTCTGGGAGTTCTTGGGAAGATTCTTTTTGCTGTGAGACTTTTGCAGCTCCATCTGAATTTATCCTTGACTTCCTGTATCCTTTTTGAAGTTACACTCACTTAAGATATTCCACAATACTCTAGGGGCTTGTAAAAGATAAGATGTCCCTTCTTTTGAAGACACAGTATGGTTTACATTTCGAATTTAACCACTTCCCCAGGTCAAGGATATGTGATAGAGGGAAAGTCGTCTTTTTCTTGATGTCATCTGTGAAGAATCTATAAATGATCATAGCCATTGGATGGTACCAAACAGAAAAAGAATGCCCTTCCTCCCCACAAGAGACCCAAGTCCTGTACCATTCAAGTGGTGGAAGATGCAAGAGAATGTAGAGGTCTTTTTAAAAAAAATGTAGAGTTCAAAAAGAGATTTTCATTAAAAGGTTTGCTTCAAAAGATTCTGATGTTGAATGAGGAGGACTTTGGGGAAAGCCAGGGGAGATTGAGCTCAACTTGGCCAGAGAACAGGAAAGAGTGCCGACTGTGCAGGAATCTTGGCCAAAGGGCTTTGGATCAAGAAGAGACAGGGCTTGCAGAAGTAGCCAAAGGTATTTAGATCAGAGAATTGAGCAAGATTTATTGCCTAAGTTGGCCTAGCTTGGACAGAGCCTGGCTTTGGGTCTGTTTTATATATTGGGCATGCATACATACATTACAGTTGAACTTTCTGATAGCAAGCCATCACACTCAGAAAAATGAGGACAAAAGAAAGTTGCTTTTGGTGTCAGGAGTGTGGAAAGAATCCAGGAAACAAAGCTATGGAGAACACCCTCTAGGCCTCTGAAGGTTGCCATTTAGCCAGGATATTTCCTGCAGCTCCCTTTGTCTGTCCCTCATGGCTCCTTGGTACTGGCTATCCTGACTTGCATTTGAACAATATGCCTTCAGCCTGTCAGCTGGTTAGGAGGTGTACCACTGTGCCCCATCCCATGTTTCCATGTTCTCCTAGCCCACCAGCTTGCATAGATTATATTCCAGTGCATTGAACTAAAGGTTCATGGTGGGTTTCTCTCTCCTCTCTCTGTCTCTGTCTCTGTCTATCTCTGTCTCTGTCTCTGTCTCTGTCTCTGTCTCTCTCTCTCTCGGACTGCAAGCTTCAGGGAATGCCTATGAAGTTTGCTCAATTACTCTGCCTGGTGGAAAGTGATGAGACCAGGCCCCTACTGGTTCTGTTGCATGTTCCCCGTTACAATAGGCAGTGAAGCAAATCATTTGGGTAATTGCCTGGTCTTACTGGGATAGAAAGCGCTCTTCTCTTGCTTACAAGGAACATCCAAGTATGTGCTTACTGTTTAGTTTTCCTGGAAAAATAATTTCTCTGGCAGGCTAAAGAGGGTGAATTTGCCTTAGAAAAAGATTGTGTCATAGCCACAACCCTTGCGGCCTTTCCATCATTTCCGTGGCTGAAAAGTTTGCCTTCAGAGGAAGAACAAGCAAACATCTGCTAGGAAAAGCTTTCAGTTTTTAACTCAAGGAAAAAAAGTGTGTTGTGTAAAGGAAAACAGAGACACACTACTAGGCAGTTCTTTTGCGGGGAGGAGTAGGCGAGTGAACCCAGCAATGTACCCAAATCCGGACAGGTTGGCAGGCAAATGCAAAAATAGAAATCAGGTCTGACTGCTCAATGTTACACTTTTAAGGACACCAAATGAAGTTACCTTCTCCCCACGTCCACCTCTCTCTCTTGTTCTCTCTCCCTCTCTCTCTTTCTCTGGCTCTCTCTGAGAATTATACCTTTTAGAAAGTCATTCTTCAGTATTTATAAGAACTTGTGAGTCTTCTAGCATACAGTGTTGAAGAGGTGAATATGACTAGCAGGGATTTTACTTGATAGCTGTGAAGATGGACATCCCTGAGATGGGACAGAAGGGGACCTAGGAATGAAAGCAAAAATAACAAGGTGCCAAGATGTGGCTAAGTTAACATATCCTAGATAGAAGGAGCTGCAAAGATCACTTTTTAGTTTCTTTTTCTTTGTTGTCAGCCATGGGTCTTGAACTCAAGGCCTGAGCATTTTCCCTGAGTTCTTTTGCTCAAGCCTAGTGCTCTACCACTTTGAGCCACAGTGCCACTTCTGGTTTTCTGGTGGTTACCTGGAGATAAAGACTCTCATAGACTTTCCTACCTGGGCTGGCTTTGAATCATGATCCTCAGATCTCAGCCTCCTGAGTAGTTAGGATTACAGGCATGAGCAACCAGTACCTGGATATCAAAGATCAATTCTATTAGTAATTATCTCTCTTCCACAGAAAGGATTTTTATTTTTATTTTTTGTAATTGTTAAGTATTTGTACAAAGGGTTTTTCAGTTTGCAAGTACAATGCATCTTGATCAATGGTACCTTTGTCATCATTACTTTTTTTGTGCCAGTCCTGGAGCTTGAACTTAGGGCCTGGGCAATGTCCCTGAGCTTCTTTTGCTCAAGGTTAGGGCTCTACCACCCGAGCCACAGCTCCACTTCCAGTTTTTATATTTAGGTAGTTCAATAGAGATAAGAGTCTCACAGACTTTCTTGCCTAGGCTGATTTTGAACAGTGACCCACAGATGTCACCCTCCTGAATAGCTAGGATTACAGGTTACTGGAGCCTGGACATCATTATTTTTTTAAATGACAATCTTTTTTCAAATGAAGGACCCTGTGATACATAAAATAAATACAAGCAGAACTGTTCCGGTTAAAATAGGGGGAGGGGCAGAATAACTAGGACCTGGTTGATCCAGTCTCTCTTTTTACTGCTGAGATATGGAGACAAGTAAAGTAACATCACAATCAAGTCAGATTGTGGGAATCAAGGGCTCAACATGAACTTTGTGAGCTAGTCTGTTGAATAGAGCCATTATGAGAATTTAAATTACGTAAGCTTACAATTCAGTTAATATTAAAGACAGAGCAAATGAAGTCTTGAAAAAATCAACATGTCCTGATTTTTTGACCACCTTTCCTATTATGGATGTTCTTGAGGTTGTTTGTGTCTACTGTATCAGTGGGGTGGAAACAGTCTACCATGGTGTGCTGTTGCACATCTCTTCCCAAATTCTTGTCCGGTGACATCATGTTTGGAGATTGAAATTGGCCCTGGTGGGAGTATTTGTACTATAGAAATCCTCTCATGCTATAAATCAGCCCTCTCCTTCTCCCCAGCTAGGAGAGCCAGTTATTAAACATTTACCAGTACTCCAATGACCATACTGTGAGTCCTGGAGGCCATCCAGCCAGCCATCTTTTCTTTTTTTGGCGTGAGTCCTGGGGCTTGAACTCAGGGCCTGGGCACTGTCACTGAGCTTTTTTGCTCAAGGCTAGTACCACTTGAGTTATGCAGCTCCACTTCACTTTTTTTGAGGGTAATTTCTTGGTGATAAGAGTCTCATAGCCTTTCCTGCCTGGATTGGCTTTGGACCACGATCCTCAGATCCTAGCCTCCTGAAGAGCTAGGATTACAGGTATGAGCCACTAGCTCCTTGCCCTTAGAGCAATCTTAACCATGAGAAATGCTACTTAGAAATCTGAGATGAGGAGATGCAGTGGAGTCACCAAGATGATCACAAAAATACACACACTTCACTCTGTGGCAAACATTTTCAACGCTCACCCCAGGTAAGTATGTGTTAAGTCACATAGCAAGAGGCAACATGGTGACAGCAGCATGAAATGACAGATGACATTGGGAAGTATCAACCTTATCATCTTGAGTCTTTTCCTATAAGGTGAGATAGCACCTAGCGCATAATCTACTCCCCCCAACCCAGAGCCAAATCTTTAGTGCATCATAACGCAGAACAGTTGAGGAAGTGGGATTACCTCAAAATGGGCTAAATTTGCCCAGCGCCAGTGGCTCATGCCTGTAATCCTAGCTACTCAGGAAGCTGAGATCTGAGGATCACAATTTGAAGCCAGCTCAGGCAAGAAAGTCTTATCCATAATTAATGACACAATATTATATTCACAAGTAACTTTATCCAATGGCAACTCCTTAGTACAAAGATAATAAAAAAGAAAAAAAAGCTGGAAGTAGAGCTGTGACTCAAGTGGTAGAGTGCTAGCCTTGAGGGGAAAAATAAAGCTCAGAGACAGTGCCTAGGCCCTGAGTCGAAGAGAAGGCCAGACCCCTCAAAAATGTTTTAAGTCTGTCCTGTTCACTGTTATACCTATACCACCTAACACAGTGCCTTTTATACCAATTAACACAGGGCCTGTGCATAAAAGGCCCTTAATAATCATGTGAAACAGGGGAAAACATACAACAGCAGGACCCATTAGCTGCACTGGTCATCGATCAAAATGAACTAAGCAACTCAATGGCAGCAGTGGGAGGGAGGGAATGAGCGGGAAAGAGGGAACAGCTGACACTAAGCAAAAGGAAAGAAATGTACATATCACCAAATATGGAAGAGATAACTATTTTGTCAAAGCTCACAATGAAGACAATTTGCCCCATGAGGGTTAGAATGTGTTTGTGACTTTAAGTATCACTATCCCTCAATACTGTGAAATTTGTGACATTTATGTAATCACTTAATCACAATAAAAAAAAGTTGCTATAAAAATAATCAAGTGTCAATGGAATGATGTCAGTTTTCATAAGCAAACTTCATGTCTATTTCACCACTATTTGTACAATTACTCAGGACATTTAATTTCAGAAGGTAGTATGCAAGGCATTGGTGGCTCAAAGGCTGTAATCCAAAATCCATGAGATTCTTATCTCCAAATAACTAGCAAAAAGCCAGAATTGGAGGGATAGCTCAAACAGTAGAGTGCCAGCTTTGAGTGAAAAGGCCAAGCAAGAATGTAAAGCCCTAGCTGGGCACCAGTGGCTCACGCCTGTAATCCTAGCTACTTAGGAGTCTGAGATCTGAGGATCACGGTTCAAAGCCAACCTGGGCAGGAAAGTCTGGGAGACTCATCTCCAGTTAACCACCAGAAAACTGGAAGTGGTGCTGTGGTCAAGTGGTAGAGTGCTAGTTTTGAGCTGAAGAGTTGAGGGCCAGGGCCAGGCCCAGAGTTCAAGCCCTAGCCACCACCACCACCACTAACAACAACAACAAAAAGTGGGGCTGGGAAGGTGGCTCAGTGGTAGAGCGCTTGCCTTGCATGCATGAGGCCCTGGGTTCGATTCCTCAGCATCACATAAGAAAAAAGCCGGAAGTGGTGCTGTGGCTCAAGTGGTAGAGCTGTAGCCTTGAGCTGAAGAGCTTAGGGACAGCGCCCAGGCCCAGAGTTCAGGCCCACAACCGGACTCCCCTCCCCCCCCCCCAAAAAAAAGTGTGAGACCCTGAGTTCAAGCCCCAGTATTGGAACTCACATAGAAAACAAGTGAAATGTGAATCCATTTTGGAAAGTTATTCATAAGTGACTCCCAAAAGTATCCATACCTGGAAGAGGCCAGTGTCCACTATCAGGTAAATTAATGGTATGAGACAAATAATGCTTCAGTGACAACTGACAAAGAAATGATTAGAAAATGAGGAGCAGCTGAGTCCCGGTGACCCATGCCTGTAATCCTAGCTACTCAGGAGGCTCAGATCTGAGGATCACAGTTCAAAGCCAGCCCAGGCAGGAAAGTCCGTGAGACTCTTATCTCCAATGAATCACAGAAAAAGCTGGAAGGGGCACGGTGGCTCAAGTAGTAGAACGTTAGCCTTGAGTGAAAGGAGCTCAGGAGCAGTGTCTAGGGCTAGAGTACAAGCCCCAGGACTGGCAAAAAAAAAAAAAAGAAGGAAAAAAAATGAGGAGCTGATTGACAGTGGCTGGCACCTCTCCCTTTAGTCCCTCTCTCAAAAAACTTCTCTTTTCTGTGTTCGTGCTCTTTACTTTCTAGCTGTGCATCCCCCTTTCCTTCTGCTTCCCTTTCTTCCCCTGTCGTCTCCCTGCCCTCAGCCTGCTAGGCCTTCCCCACGCGCGCACACACCCACCAGCTCAAGTCCCTGGGGCTAGACAGATCACTCTTCACAACACGGTAGACAAGTCCCTTTGTCTCCAGTCTTTAAAAGAAAATTCACCTATAGCCAAATAGTTCCCTTTTCTCATTTTTCAGTTTCTACTGGTGTGTGTGTGTGTGTACACATGCATGCCTTCCAGGACTATGCTGTGCCCACACTCTTTTTGTGCCTGTACATCCTTCCAACCTATTTTGGCCTATCTAGAGTTTACATGACTACATTTCCTGATTCTAATTAAGCCTTTTTTGGAGGGGGGAGTTACAGTGACCCAGATGCAACAAACTAGCGAATTCAGGCAAACTCTGAAAGGAGTTTAGGCCAAATTTTCTGGGTTATGAAAAACTTTTTTTTTGGGGGGGGGGGGACAGGTCACATGGCTCAAATTGTATTGATAGTGTCTATGTCACGTTTTGACACTCTGATGGCATGGTCAGTGAGTTATTGTTCTTCATGTCCTTGTGAAGGATTTTGCAGTTCGTGACCACCTCCAGTTTAAGTATTCCCTGTGAGTGGGGAGGCTCAGGCTACAGCAGGCCAAGCACAGTTAGGTCCATTTGTAGACAAATCTTTCACCAGAGGAGCAGACCCAACAGGGAGAGACAAGTCAGAAAGGAGCTTGAGTTTAGAAAAGCACCCAGAAGGATTTTGATTTCCAGAAGCTCTGCTACTAAGTAGGTAAGCAGTGCCAACCAACTGACTGAACTTCTATGTCTCAGTTTCCACATCTGTAGAGTGATGTTAATGATAACTCTCCTTCCCAGGATATGGTATGGATTAATTAACTGGATTTAGTTTTTATGCTAGTAGTGGGGCTTGAACTCAGGGCTTGCGTACTGTCCCTTATCTTTATTGCTCAAGGCTAGTGCTCTAACTCTAAGCCACTGCTCCACTTCCAGGCTTTTGGTGGTTCACTCGAGATAGAACCTTGATCTTCATATCTCAACCCCCTGAGTAGTCAGGATTATAGGCATGAACCACCAAATGCCTAACCTGGACTGATTAAATGTTATACCTATTTTGCTTACTCTGGCACCTGGCACAAAGTGCTTTTAAAAGTAGGGGATAATTAATAGTAAAAAAAACTCCAATAAAAACTGTACTCCTTGCTTATGTTTATAATCTTAGCTACTCAGGAGGCTGAGATCTGAGGATCATTGTTTGAAGCTAGCCTGGGCAGGAAAGACCATCAGACTCTCATCTCCAATTAACTAACAAAAGGTCAGAATTAGAGCTGTGGTTTAAGTGGTAGAGTGCCAGCCTTGAGCAGCAAGCTCAGCTTAAGCCCTGAGTTCAAGGCCCACGACTAGCATATGCACATACACATTTAAAAAAATTGTAGATTTCTTAAGTAACATGGCAGAGCTAGAATAAACAAATACAGGGCTTTAGGCCTATTCCCTGCAATAGGAGGCCTGTGGCTAGTCCCCACCATTGTGGGCTTGTAGAAGAGGCTCTAGGATCACAGGATCACTGGCAATTCAAAGCATACCATTTGGCATGTCATGGTTATAATGTTGGACAGCAAGAAAATGGAGGAGCCACATTTTGAGAGGTCGAATAGGGAGTCTTTATTAAAAGGCCAGCAACTGCATGGTAGACTCCTGTCTCAAAGACCAGAAGCCATTAAATACACTAAACACTGTTAGGAAACTGAGCCATGAAGATCAGAAAGGAAAGAAAGAACAAAAAACAACACCAACAAACCAATTCACCTTCAATGGAGAGCAGTCGTGGGACACTAGGAGACGGGAGGCAGGGCATAATTACAGAGACATATGGCATGTAATAATGGTGCCTGAGCTGGTCTAGGCCTAAATAGTGTGAGGGTCAGGGGGTAGGAGGGTCACACAAAACTCCAGTCCCAGGCACTAGACTGACAGGTTTAGTAACCTATCATCCAAGTCCCCACCTTTGCCTCCTGGGATTTGTGCATGCCCATCTACGTTGTGGCCAACATGGCGCCGTCCAGACCCAATCTTCCCACTTAAATAACAGTGTTCGGGGGACAGGAAATCAGTGACAGCTTCCTAAGCCCACAATTATACTCTGTGTGTGTGTGTAAAGTCTCAGCTCAGACGATTCATGCACTTGCTCACTTTGCCTCTCCCTGGGCCTTAGGCTCAAAAGACTGGTGATCCTCTTTCTACACTTTGGTTTAGAGAAGATAGGGGACTGTCATGCTTCACACTGGATGACAAACCAATGAAGTTTTCTGGTATATTACATCTTTCACCTATCATTAAGACTTGCTCATTACAATTCAGAGGATGATTTAGAAGCACAGCTTGCTTTTGTAGGACCTCTGACATGATAGACTTGGGGTGGGCGCATGGCTTCCTGAGTGTGTGAACACTCAAGGTCTACCAGAGCTCTGCCACTTATCTGAAGATGATTTACAACACTGTAAGATGCACAGAACTATTTCTAATAAGGCTTTCTATTGTACACATACTAAGGAAGTTATTTGTTCGAAACTCAAGTTCATATTAGGAATGATAAGACCATGGCTGCCTCCCAAGATTTGCAAGCTGTGCGGCCTTTTGTTGCAATAAATCAATAAATAAAAAATTAAGGGAATGTAGTCCCCCTTTTTGTTAATTATGCCAACCCATTTACTTCTCAGGTGATTACAGCAATCTCAGATCTAGTTTTGAGAGTCACATTTTTCTCCATTGGTCCCCTCCCATCTGGAGGGAGGAATCTGACTTGTGGGCATGAGATTTGGATTCGTCCAGGTGTTGGCAGTTAGGGAGGGTTTTCATATTCAAAGCTGCACATGCTTTGGAAATGTGACTCCCATGACTGCAACAAGGAGGCAATCATCGTTGGTGGGGAGGACCAGAGAAGAGTTCTGATGGGAGTGTGTGGGCTCTGTCCTTGGACTTTGGCGTTTCTCTGGCATCTTGCCTCCTCTGTGGATTCTCAGGCCTTTAACTAGCATCATTAGTGCAACTAGCATCCCTCTTCTTCTGGCTGTCTAGTCACTGGAACCCTAGCCCTATTTTTCCAGCTGCTTACGGCTGCATTGCTTAAGCTGAGCGTCAAAGCTGGTTAGCAACAGAAGTGAATGATTTGTAAGAGGAGGCAAGTTTAGGAAGCCCAGGTAGTTTTTCCTTCTATTCAGATGTGCCACTACTACCCAAAGCATGATTTGATTAAAAATATGATTAAAACCATACTCATCCTGCAAGCCACTTGCCCTAAAAAAAATTGTGCTGAAAGAATGAAGCAGATCTACACATGGTGAAGTGGAACCATCTCCAGCAAGGCTTGAGGAGTGCAAAGCAGCAAGCTGCCAACATTATTGTGGAAGCTTACATAAGGGAGCCACCTCTCAGGACCAGGGGACACCTTCTACCTCTGTAAAATGTTCCTATTGATACCCACAGATGGGCTAGGGCACTGCTACCACAAGTCCAGTGCTTCTACTTCAATTGCTTTCAATTAACTACTCCATCAATTGCATAGACAAGACAGAGTGTACAACCTAGCCATTGGTGGCTCACACCTATAATCCTAGCTGCTTAGGAGGCTGAGACCTCAGGATCACAGTTCAGGATCCAGCCCAGGCAGGACAGTCGGTGAGACATCTTCAATTAACCACAAAAAGAGCTGTGGCTCTATTTGAGCAAAACAAAGCTCAGGGAGATTAAAAAAAAAAAGCTCTGGCTCAAGCCCTGAGTTCAAGTCTCAGGACTGGTATATGTGTGCAAACACACACACACACACACACACACAGACACAACAGAGTATGTTGTAGGTAACAAAAACAGTCATAGCATGAAGGTAATCTATTTACAAAAAATGATCTACAAATACATTTTTTTTTTTTGTCAATCATGGGGCTTGAACTCCGGGCTTGGGCGATGTCCCTGCACTCTTCAGCTCAAGGCAAGCTTGCTACTGCTTGAGCCACAGCACCACTTTTGGTTTTCTAGTGATTTATTGGAGATAAGAGTCTCATGGAGTTTTCTGCCTGGGCTGGCATTGAACCGTGATCCTCAGATCTCAGCCTCCTGAGTAGCTAGGATTACAAGCGTAAGCTACCGGCGCCTGGCCAACTACATATTTGAGCTTGTAAATGCATATAAAACTTCAAGAAAGGTAAACGTCATAGCTGCTTTGAAAGAATGCAGGGTATCTGGGGGCCGTGGTATAAGAAAGTTTCTTTTGTACTGTTTTTCACTTTTTTTGCCACAGTCATACATTTTTTTGCATGTGTATGCTGGTCCTGGGGCTTATACTCAGGGCCTGGGTGTTGACCCTGTGCTTTTTTGCTCAAGGCTAGCACTCTAGCTCTTTGTGGTTAACTGGAGATAGGAGTCTCTTGGATTTTCCTGCTCCGGGTGGCTTTGAGCACAATCCTCACATTTTACCCTTCTGAGTAGCTAGAATTTTAGGAGTGAGCCATCAATGACTGCCATATTATTTTTTTCTAAGTTTTTCTTTTGAAAAAAGTAAAAGAGATTGAAAAAGTAACACACACACACACACACACACACACACACACACACACACACACACACACACACACACACACTTCCCCAAGATTCCACAATTAAAATGGGAACATGTTAGCTGCATAGTTCTGGTTCTATCACTCAATATATATTCATATTTTTCTTTGTTGAAGTACTTTAAAATGTTTCAGGCACCATGATCCACTGTCCCTCAAATTTTTAGACTGATTCCTCAGAATAGATTCTTGCTCCTAACCACATCAGAAAACCAATAATGATCTCTTAACATTATCTACTTTCTAATCCATTGTCAAATCATCACAACATTACTTCAAATGTCTTTTATCGTTTTTTGTTTTTTAAATCAAAGTTTGTGCATTGCATTTACTGAGGCCTCTTTAGTGTCCTTTCATTTAGAACTGGATTCAATCTCTCAATGTTATTGCGTCACATTGACTTGTGGAAGAATTCACACTAGTTGTCTTATAAAGTACCCCATAGCCTCACTTTCTGTTTTCTCAGGTAATACAATATTTCCACTTGATAATAACATTAAAGCTGGGGATACAACTCAGTGGTAGAGCATGTGCCCTGGGTTCTATCCTCAGCTCTGCAAACAACAACAACAAACAAACAACAACCACCCAAACAGCAACATAGGAAGAAGAGAAATTAGGCCCTGTCTTAAATACATAGCAACCTTAAAATAAGTTCATCTTCCAAGTACCCTTAGCAGGACAATACTTAGTCTTTTGGTCCTAAGACCAGCTCCTTAGTCAGTCTTTCTGACCTTCATCCCGCATGTTCAGTCATGCTGGCCCAAGTATGTCATCATGCCCTTTGCCAAGCTTATGTTTTTTATGTCCTTGCCCTGGGTCAGGCCTTGAACACCTCACCCCCAAATTACTATTTCTTTACTGCCCCCTTCTATTGCCAGAATTTCCCTGAACATTTGCTTGGAATATAGTACCTTCATCATGGCCACTCCTTTCTGAAAAGCTGTTCGTGGAGATTTTCTACTCTGGGCCCAAAGCCTACCTTTCTGAAGCTGGAGGGACTTTCAACAGAGTCCTCAGTGTGAAGCAGAGGCTGCTGTGGACTGAAATTCCAGCACTGACAACTTCTTGCTGAGTGGCCTTGGAGAAGTTACTAGGCTGGGCTTGCCCTTTCAGTGCCTTTAACTGCAAAATGGATGTCAGATTTGGCCAGCACTGGCCCCCGAGGGTTCCCATTACTCTTCAGGCTTTCTCCAAATTTGATTATCCCCTTTTATTAGCTTTGTTAAATTAGTTTATATGAATTGTAAAAGAATAAGTTTCATTGTGACATTTTCATATATGCATATAGTGTGCTTTGATCATATATACATACACCCAAAGACCCCTTTCTGGTTTTTTTTTTTTTTTTGGTGGTACTATTTTCTTTTAATTCACAGCTTGGTGCTTGCTAGGCAAGTATTCTACCACTTGAGCCATGCACCCTAGTCCCTTTGTTTTTAGTTATTTTTTTCAGATAGGTTTTCATACTTTTTGCCAAGCCTAACCTCAGACTATGATCCTCCTCCTACTGTCTCCCATGAAGCTGGGATTACAAGCATACACAACCATACCCAGATAAATAATTACCTTATTTCCATGGCTTTCCCCCCTTAGATTCCACATGAGAGAAAACATGCAGTATTTATCTTTCTAAGTCTGGCTTATTTCACTAAACATCATGAGCTCTAGTTTCACCCACTTTCCTGCAAACAATATGATAGCATTTTTTCTTTATGCCCAAATAATCCTATTCAACATGTCACCTTTGCTTTAATCCATGTACTCATTATTGGACACTTAGGCTTATTACATAGTTGGGCTTCAAGTCTCAGCTCTAGCCCTACAAGTCTTAGGTCTAGTCCTACCTTCCGCAGGAAACGTTTCTAGCTACAGTAGTCTTTCTCTAGCATCTGGTGCCCAACAAGGAAAGATTTAACAGAGACTAGTTTCATTGCCCACTGACATTTAAATTCTCATCTTATTTGAGGCTAGGGTCCCTTGAATGCAGGGGTCATCTACCTTTTGTTGTTTCTCCTTAAGCTTCTAGAACTGGTGTTGTGCTTAGAGCTCAGAGTTCTTACTTGACTGGGTGTGGGAAGATACTTTATTGATCTTTAGAATCTGTCTCTTAACTGAGAGTGTGTTCTGATCATGTCTGACTCTGCTGATAGCATCATCCAAGGAATCAAAGGAAATTCCTCTCTGTGTAGAGCACTTCCATGTGTCTGCTGCTTTGTATATACATGCCTTTTGATTCCAATTTAACAGAAGAAACAGAGGCTTAGAGAGAGTAAACAACTTGCCTAGGGTCACATGGCTATTAAATGCTGACGCTGGAATTTGAACCTAAGTCCATTTAAAGACAAAGCCCATGTTCTTTCCCAGCTGCCTCTGGAATAACAGTTAACCATATAGAAGGAAGAAAGGACAGTATAGAAGGAAGGACAAATCAGTTTGACTAGAATTCTGAAGAAAGTTATCCCAGCACTGGGCTTTAAAAGGAGAATGCCTACCCTGATGGTAGTGTTGTGGTACCAGAAGAGGGGTAGCTTTTATGAGTGTGCCTCCTTCAGAATCAACGCTCATAAAGAAGTAAATTTGCTCATACTGGACATGGATTTAGGGCTTTTTTCAAAGGCCCTAAAGGCAGTCATCTGAGTCCACAGAACAGTCACAGGGCTAAGACAGTGATAAGGAAATAAGCTGGAGAGCAACAGGGGAGGGAATGAGATTGTAGCAAATAAGCAGGGGAAAGGAGAAGAGATTAGATGGGTAAATATGTGAGCAGGAGATTCCCAAAGAACACGTTGTGAATTGAAGAGTATTGCATTTCTCTCTCTCTCTCTCTCTCTCTCTCTCTCTCTCTCTCTCTCTATGTCATTGATTTTCTGTATTTGTGTGTGCAGATGTATGTGTTCAATCTTCGGATTTAAATAAAGAACAGACCAAAGTCAGAGTCAAACTGCTTGCTTCTCAGCAGCCACTTCATCACCCCCGTGTCACATTTCCCAGCTGGAGGGCAATCATTGTGGGGCCAGATTTGGCCCCATCTGGGAAACACCAGGGTCTTCCTGAATCGTCATCTACCATGCTGGCTGCCAAGTCATAAGGTGACCTAAATGAACCCTTCACACAGGCCATGTGCCCAAGTCATAAAACCCCAAGAGAATGTGGCAACAGTCATAGAGCTGCTGTGCCAAATTTCCAAAGGGAAGAAGGAACTCACTGCATCTCTATTTGCCCCCAGGATTGAAAAAAAGTATCTAACTTACTGGAATGGGGGAGAGGAGGATCATGGGATGGCCTTTACCTTTATAAGAGACGTGCTGTTTGGACAGACACTACTGATGACCTGATAGATGTGTCTTTCTGTAAACAGACCTCTACACTTAGCCAGATTGTATCAGGTACCTGTTTCACATTTAACTCTCCTTTTAAAAACATAAACCAACAGCCTGAAAGTCAGGCGCATTGGTAGCTTCTGTAGTATTGCCCAGTTTGGTATTTAACTTGATCAGTAAAAGGAACCCACATGTGTTGCTTAACCTGGTGACTAAATTCAACCAGCTTCCATTGATTAGAAGCTGCATCCGTTGGACAGAAGTAATTCTCAGGAACACAGAGGGCACGGAGAGCAGAGGTGATTGTGTCATGGTAGTGGCAATTCTTAGGGAAAACCAGTTGACCAGCTCGATGCTTGTAGTGCTTGTGGGTAACAATGTAGTTTTCCATTTCTGCCTTTTCTTCTTTCCTTCCTTCCTTCCTTCCTTCCTTCCTTCCTTCCTTCCTTCCTTCCTTCCTTCCTTCCTTTCTTTCTTTCTTTCTTTCTTTCTTTCTTTCTTTCTTTCTTTGTCAGTCATGGGACTTGAACTCTGGGCTTGGGCACTGTCCCTGAGCTCTTTAGATCAAGGTGAGCATTCTACCACTTAAGCCACAGTGCCACTTCCAGTGTTCTGGTGGTTAATTGCAGATAAAGAGTCACACAGACTTTCCTGCCCCAGGTGGCTTTGAACCGTGATCCTCAGATCTCAGCCTCCTGAGTAGCTAGGATTACAGGCGTGAGCCTCCAGCATCTGGTTCATTTCTTGACTCAGTAAATCTATACTCAGTGGATCAGGCTCTGTGGTATGGGGAATCCAAAAGTAAATAAGACACATCACCACAGTGGGTGTATCAGTGCATACCTGTAGTTCCAACATTTTGGAAGCTGAGGTTGGGAGGACAGCGTGAGCCCAGGAGTTTGTGAACAGCCTAGGCTACTTCACAAGAACCCTCTCCCATCTAAACATACTGTCACACACAAAACAACAAAATACAAAAGTATGGTGTTTTTAACCTCAAGGAATTTAACCCTTGTTCCAGGTTCTCTCAAAGATCCCACCACCTAATGAGAGGCCAGAAAGAGTGCTCGGGGATTGCTGGTCTTTATGCTTGTCTGAGCTGTTTCAGGAAGTTCCACCCCTACTCCAAACACATTTGTGTTTCTAAAATGTTAAGTATATCATAGAGATTAAGAGTGAAAATAAACACATTGTAGTGCTAGAAATGAAGGGTGAGACCAAAGCCACAGCAGGGACAGGAGCTGCATGCAAACCTAAAGCAAAGGAACTTAAGGCAGAGGTGCAAGATTTTTAGGACACAGTGGGCATGGGAAAGGATCTGAGCTCTCAGACAAAAGCAGCAGCAGGAAGGGCTGGTCAGGAAGTAAGGATAAGGGGAAAACTCCATTGAGAAGCATGCTAACAGCTGAGAGTGTACAATCACATAACTCAAGGTATATCAAGCTCCAACAGTAATAGCAACATTAACCCAAAACTTGTGCCACGGAATCTCCCAAGCCTTTTGCTTCTATAAGCTCATTCTTAGAACAGTCCTGTTTTACAGATATTGAAAGAGAAACTAAGCTACATGGAGGATAGGATGAAACATTGTAGCAAATGTCTAATGAGAGTTTGCAAAGGAGAGTGAAGAGAACAGGAAAGAGGCAGTATGTGGAAGATAATAGAGGAAAATTTCCAGAATTGTGGAAAGCTATAAATCTTCTTATTTCCTGTCTTAATATCAAGCTCTCATACCTACAGGTATGGGGTCAATCTTCCTCAGAGGAGATAAACCCCTTTATCTCTGTCATCATCACTTGAATAGGTCAGAAGTGTAAAGTTCTTTATATTGATCAGTATTTCTCAATTTTCAAATTCTTGCTGCTGTGTATGAGGGCTTAAGCTTATAATCCTAGATACTTGGAAGGTAGAGATCTGGCAATCAAAGTTTGAGGCCAGCCTGGGTAAAACTAAGTTCATAAGACCCCATGTCAACCAATGACTAGGTACAGAGACATTGGGGAAGCACAAGTAGAAGAATTGCAGCTTAGGTTGGTTGGGACATACAGTGAGATTCTACCTCCAAAATAATCAATGTAAAGGAAAGGCTGGAGGCATGATTTAAGTGGTAAAGCACCTGCCTTGCAAGCAGAAGGCACTGAGTTGGATCTCCAGACATGCTAAAAAATTAGAAAACACAAACAAACCAATAAACAATTATTGCCTGCCCAGTTCTCCAAAGCCTTTCTGAACATTTCCCCTAATTTATCCCCCACAATGAAAAGTGAATATTGAAATGGGTATAGGCTGGGAGGAAGGTCATTCCACTTTCTCTGTGTCCTCCTTCTCTTAGGTTTCCACTCATTGTCCAGATATCAGGTTGAATGTTACATTGGAAACCATTCAGAATAGCTCAGTTCTCTATATCACATGATTTCCTTTAAAGAACTTATGAAAATGCTGGGTGCCAGTGGTTCATGCTTGCAATCCTAGAGGCTGAGATCTGAGGATCACAGTTTGAATCCAGCCTGGGAATAAAAGTCCCCATGAGGCTCTCATCTCCAATGAACCACCAGAAAACCATAAGTGACATTGTGGCTCAAAGTGGCAGAGTGCTAGCCTTGAGTACAAAGAGCTCAGAGACAGTGCCCAGGCTTTGAGTTCAAGCCCTCCATAACAGACAAAAAAAAGGACTTATGAAAAGTATATGAACATAATCATCTGTGTACTTGTTTCCCAGGGACTATGTCTCATTTGCAGTCTACTGTGTATCAGGGGTTCAGGCACCAGCTTGCAGACGGTCAATGCCCAAATAGCTGGAGAAACAAATGACTACAATATGTGGCCATTACCTGAGCACTGAAAATCACAGCCTTGGGAGGGACCTTGGAAAGCTATTTTAACTCTTCCCCAGTTTATGGGCAGAACTATTGTGTAACTACATCTGAAAGAGCAAAGTATGTGCTTTTTCACAAAACCACACTACAGTAGTTCCTTTTTCCTTTAAATAGTTCTCATTATTTGGATGCAAAAGGTGGTCAGGAAGCTGTTGAGAATAGAGACAGACCTCTTTTTTTGAAAATATGTAAAGTAAAAATAACATCTAAAATCATTTCCTATTTTAGAAGAGCCATGGAAACTCCCAGCTTCAAAGAAACCCGGTTGTAAATCCTTTTGTTACAAGGAAGAATGGTCCAACTTGAGTGAACATTGTCTTTTCATTCATTCTCCCCCACCCCCAACAAAACAAAACAAAAAGCCCAAATAGGCTGAAATCTAATGTGATCACAGTGGTGTGTTCAGAGCAACTCATGAGAACCACTTACCAATTTTGAAGGCTGGATGTTCAATAAGGCCATTATGAAAAAGCAGATCATATAAATCAATAAGGAAGTCATATGAAAGGGCCAAACAGCTGGGCACCAGTGGCTCATACCTGTAATCTTAGCTACTTAGGAGGCTGCGATCTGAGGATCATGGTTCAAAACTAGCATGGGCAGGAAACTCTGTGAGACTCTTTACAATTAACCACCACTTGAGCTATAACTCAAGTAGTAGAATGCTAACCTTGAGCAAAAATGCTCAGGGACAGTGCAGACTAGCACCAAGAAAAAAAAACTCACCCCTCCTAGTTATTTAACAGCATTTTACTCTCATCCAGGCTCTGTTTCATTCCTTATCTGTGTGAGGGCAACGTTGCATACTGTTGTGACCACACATCCCTTCCCAACTGTACACCAGGGATATCCAGTTAGTAGGTTGAAACTGGCCATGGAAAGAGTATGTATGTGCTGGGAATTGGCAAATTGTACAAGTCAAAGCTTAATCCATTGCCCTGGTGATGGCCTTGACTAGGGCCCAGTGAACTAACCACAGCCTGTTTTTTTTAAAATAATCTACAAGCAAAGAATAGTTTCTCCATTTTTAAAAAGGTTGTTAACAAAAGAGCATGTGACTGCAAAGCCTAAAGTATTTACTAGATAGCATTTTACAGAAAATGTTTGATAAACTCTATTCGAGGCTTAGGAAAGTATTGGAGAAAATGTTTAACAGTGTAGCTAAAACTTTACATTGTGCTGTAGCTATTATACTGCAAATAACACATACACACACACACACACACACACACACACACACACACACACACACAAATTGAAGAAAAATTCTTCCAGTATTAAAATTCTACTAACAGATTTAGTAAAGAAGTCATTTGCATCCTTGATGCAAAGCAGAGACATGCACACATACATTTTACTGTTTTGTTCTTGTCTAACTCTTTAATGCAAACCAGTATCAACCAATTCACACACATGTTTATTATATGGGTTCTTTGGTTGGCTATGGATACAAGATGTAAAACTCAACTTGCACGTTCTATGATAATGTGTTTTATATATTTATATATATATATATGTCTCTCTGATAGAGAGACATACATATATATATGCCCATTTTTTCCAGAGATCAGGTTATTAAGCATTTACCAGCTTGTTTGGGTCATAGCTTAGGGAAAGACAAAGGCATTTGTGCATGTATGGGTACTGGGCTTGACGTCATGGTTGGGGCACTGTCACTTAGCTATTTCACTAAAGGCTAGCACTCTACTAATTGAGCTACATCTCCACTTCCTGCTTTTGGTGTTAATTAGAAATAAGAGTCTCATAGGCTTTCCTCCCGACTTGAGCTGGCTTGAAACTGTGATCCTCAGATCTCAGATTGTTGAGTAGCTAGAATTACAGGTGTGAGCCACTGGCTCCTGATTGATTCCTTGAATCTGTAAACAGGTTCACAGTGTCCTTTTCCTGAGCTCACTCTGAGCAAACTTCTACCCTGAAAACAAACACACATGTAGGCTGTCTTAAAGCATGTGAGTTATGGTCACACACTCTCACCCTCTTCATCTGATCATGGGAAGGGGGGAGGGCTGTCTAGTCGTTGAGAATTCAAGTTGCCTGGGAAAGTCATCAGGAAAAGATAACATTTCAGTTTAGTGACAAATTTGTTGCTTTTACAGATAACATCCACATTTTGCCCTCAAGAAGGAGCATTCAATGAGGACATTGGATTTTTATGTTTTTCTCTAAACAGTCATTAGTACAAATTAATAAATCTTTTAGTTGGGAGAACAGTCAGCTATATTTTATCTTTGTTCACTTAACAGAGCTAAAAGGAATGCATTTCCTTGGGTTTAGGATAGATAAAACAAGAAACTTTGAAGTTATATGGACCAAGAACATGCTCTTAAGCCCTACGAAGTACACAAAACCACAGTTCTGTGCACCAGCAGAGCTCATGTCAGTGTATCCTTGCTTTCTCTGGCAGTAGAATTTAGAAGTCCCTAGAAAAGAAGTTTTCAAGCATGGCACATGAATTTCTTAAAATACCATTGAGCAGGGCACCAGTGACTTATGCCAGTAATCCTAGGTCTTCATGAGTCCACAATCTGAGATCTGAAACCTGGCCTAGGAAGAAAAGAGACTCATCTCCACATGAACCAGCAAAAAGGTGGAAGTGGTGGAGATATAACTCCACTGGCAGGGTGCTAGCCTTGAGTGAGAAACTCTAAGGGAGAACACCCTGGCCTTGAGTTCAAGCCCTAGTACCAGTGCATGTACACACACACACACACACACACACACACACACACACGCACACACACGCCAGTAACAACAACAACAACAACAACAAAATCAGATGACCAAGTCTCATCAGGGTTTCTGATTCACCAGGTGTAGTGTGATATCTGAGAATGTGCATTTCTACCCAGCAGCCTGGTGATACCAATTCTGATGTTGCCCTTTGAGAACCCATTGCTAGGAAGAGAGCCCCAGTGTTCCAGCTGTCTGATTTTGACTATAATCAAACATGATGTTCCCTACAAGGTCACGTTGATAGTACGTATGTATCAAAGTGAACTAAAAAACACCTTTCTTCTCCATACCACCACACCTTTCTTCTGCATACCAAATCCAGACCAAAAAAAGCTTGGCTTCTCTGAACCGGGTCCATTTCAGTCTTGGGAAAATTCAGGTCCTATCAGAAATTCCTTTGGATCTTAAGTTTATGTTTCAACTCCTATAACGGCAGAAGACCCCGAGTCCCTTATCTGTCTGTCCAGAGAGCAATGCTGATGTTCAGGAGCACCTAGCAGTGGTGTAAGGTGAGACAGAGTTTAGTTAGGCTTTTGATCTTTGAGCACTATTTAGATTCCAGTTCTGAGGGGAGAAATGAAAGAGAATCTACATGTTCTCCTTCCAAGAAGGTAGTGTGATGATGGAACTTCTTTCTTCATGAGCTTAAGTGGGATCATAGAGAGGCCCAGCAAGAAAAAGATCAGATATGGTGACTGAGTATCTAAAATGTTACTAGCAGTTGAGGCCACAGGGATTTTTTTTCTACTTTACTGCATTGTCTGAATTTTGAAAACAAACGATATGTAGACATGCTAGTTAGTAAACCATAAACTCTTCAGGATACCCTTTAATTTCTTAAGTTGTTACTATAAAGGTGATGTACACAGGAGGTTACATTTTCATAGGTCAGATAATGAATAATTACTTTTTGGATAGTGTCACCCTTCCCCTTGCTTCAAGATGCCCCCCCCCCTTTTTTTAAAAAAAGGAAGCATAACAGGTGCTATAGCTAAGTGCATAAAATGTACTAACCTTCATAATTGAGTGTGTATGTGTATCCATGTGTCCATAATTGAAATCACAATAGAAAACATTCCCAGCTCCCCAGAAGGGTCTTTATCATTTTCACTACTGTCAATGCTACCTGCTACAGTTTGGATCTGTAATTGCCCCTCCCCCGCCCTTGCAAATACTCATGTGGTAAAGGCTTGGTTCTCAGCTTGGCACTATTAGAAGAAGTGGGGCCTACTAGGATATCTTATTGTCACTGGGTACATGCCATCAATGGACTCATGATACCCTAGGCTCTTTCTTTTACTATTTCTCTTTTGCTCCACCACACATTCCCCTCCCTTCTATGATAGGATGCCTTGAGACAAGCCCCAAAGCAACAGGACCAAATAGCCAAGGATGAAAACCTTCATAACTGTAAGCCAAAAGAAACTTCCCCTCCTTTTAAACTGATTGTCGTAAGTAATTGTAACCATGATGGAAAGCTGATTAATATATCCACTAGGACAAAGGGTAATCTCTGAGGCTGAATCACTGATTATCTACTATTACCCATTAGTTGGACCAATTCGTGTGTGTGTGTGTGTGTGTGTGTGTGTGTGTGTGTGTGTGTGTCTGTGTGTGTGTGTGTGTGTGTGTGTGTGTGTGTGTGTGTATGCTAATCCTGGGCCTTGCAAGCAGAGCCTCATACTCTCATTTAGTTTTTTCCTCAAGGCTAGTTCTCTACCACTTGAGCCACAGCTCTGCTTCCAGCTTTTTTCTAGTTAATTGGAGATGAGTCTATGAGACTTTTCTGCCCAGGCTGGGTTTGAACCATGATCCTCAGATCTCAGTCTCCTGAGTAGCTAGGATTGCAGGCGTGAGCCACCAGTGCCTTGACTAGTTATTTTAGTTCTTGAATTTCAAAGTAATAAGATTGTGCAGTATGGTGTGTGTGTGTGTGTGTGTGTGTGTGTGTGTGTGTGTGTGTGTGTGTGTGTGTGTGGTCTCAGTAGCCCAACACAATGCTGTTAAGATTTACCCAAGCTATTGTGTGTAACAATAATTCATTCCATTTATTGCTGATGGGCATTCCATTGGATGATTCCATCACAATTTGCTTAATATTCTCCTATTGTTGAGCATTGAGGCTAGATCTAGGTTTGGGCTATCATGAGTACCTCTAAGTTCTCTAAAAGTTAAGATATATTGGTAGAAACCAGAGATTCCCTAGCAGAGTGGCTCCTTTTAATTGAATATCTACTTTCAGCCATGCATTTTCACTTGGTTCTAATTTTCCTAATAAGCTAAATTCCATTATTCTCCCCTCACTGGGAGGAAACATAGATTTAGAAGAGACAGTGTCAGCTATCCATAAAGCAGACATTGTGGAAGTTGGAGAGCTAACGTTTCCATTTTTCTTTTGAGCCAGTACTGGGGCTTGAACTCAGGGTCCCTTATTATTCCTTGGCTTTTTCTATTGTGGCTGTTGAGTATAGAAAATGTTTACTGGGAAATAAAGCCTATGAAAGACAACATGAGGATGCAGGAATGGGCAAGAGGAACCTAGACCACCATGCAGACCTGTTTGAAGAAAACTCGATGTTCAACAAGGAGCTTCAGCATAGATTGCCTTCTGTGTGGTGGAAGTCGATTTTGCATCATTTTCCTGTTCAGTCATTGGCTAGGGGCCATCCTAAGAACAGCATGACCTTGGCGCAAAATTGAAGGCAGACCCTGAAGGAGCTAACATCTGGAGGCTGTCAACTAACCGCATTTCTCATAGCTGATCAGTGAGCTCCATCTTCACAGGAGATCTTCGCACTGCATCTGTCTGCTCTAGTAAGCAATACAGAATCAGGGATTCTAGCTCAGGATATCTGGTGTCAATGCTAAGCAAGAGTATGAAGCCCCGAGTTCAAGACCCAGTATTAGCTAGCACAAGAAAGAGTTCAATATACAGTTTTCCTATGGCTCAGCAATTCTCAGGGGATTTGAAACCATGGCCACATAAGGACTTATATGTGGCTACTCATAACACCATTATTCACAACACCCTCAGATGAGAAATAATTCAAATGCTCATCAGTGGCTAAGAAAATGTAGTATAGTTACACAAGGGAATACTATTCAGCCATAAATAGAAACATACTATAACATGGATGAACGCTGAAAAATACATTGCTAGGTGAAAGAAGTCAGTGACAGCAGCCACTTATTTTGATTCTATTCACATGCAATGTCCAGGATAGGCAAATGTATACTGATGGAAAGAAAATTAGTTGTTGTTGGGGAGAATGGAGAGTGAGGAGACTAGGAACAACTGCTTAATGGGTATGGCATTTGTTTTGGGGGTACCGACAGTGTTCTGGATTAAGTGATGATGGTTGTATAACTTTGTACATATGCTGTGGGACATGAACCATACTTCTGTAAAGATGCTACGAAAAAGTGTCGTGGAATCAGCAGTACACAATTCTAGCTACTCAGGAGGCTGAGATCTGAGATTGTGCTTCAAAGCCAGCCCAGGAAAGAAAGTATGTCAGACTCTTATCTTCACTAAAACTACAAAAAAAAAAAAAAGCCAGAAGTGTAGCTGTGGCTCAAGTAAAGAGTGATAGCCTTGAGCAAAAATAAGCTTAAGGATAGTGACTAGGTCCCAAGTTCAAGCCCCAGGACCAGCACACACATAAAAAGTGCTGCAGAGCTAGGTGCTGGTGGCTCATGCCTGTCATTGTAGCTATTAGGAGGGTGAGATCTGAGGACTGTGGTTTAGAGCCAGCCCAGACAGGAAAATCCATGAGAAAAGTATCTCCAATTAACTCCTCAAAGCGGGAAGTGAAGGTATGGTTTAAGTGGTAGTGTTAGCCTTGAGCAAAATTGGTCAGGGACAGCACCAAGGCTCTAGGACTAGCCCCAGGACTAGTTCTGTTCTGTGGATTCCTAACCACGTGGCATTCATACCTTGATTGCCAATAGAGCTACCGTGGATAGGTGGTCAGTTTTATTCAATTCTAAATTCCTAGACCTGCAAAACAGCCAGAAATTAGGAATTAAATTTGGAGTTGCTTTCATCTTTTATTCCCAAGTAACATTTTTGCAAAAGATGTTAGCACAGTGTAGCTTTTTCTAATGAAGTAGCCAGCATTAGAAAGCCAATTTGGAAATGTGTCCTTTGGTTATTATTCACCCTAAATGCTAGTGGCTACTACACAAGCTGTGCTGGGGATGCTTTCCTTCTTGACGATCCACACCTGGCTCGGACAAACCAATGAGACTTGTGTGTTATCACATCTATGGTAACACAGACAAAGCTATGATTAATAGCAACTCCCTCCCCAGTGGGTAAAATAAGATGGCTGATGGTACGACATGCTCACATAGCCATATAGTAATGCTGCTCTTGTATATTGCCAGAGGAACTGTCAATTAGTAAAACCACTTTTGTAAGGGTTCACCAATACCAAGAGATACAAACTGGGGTCTTATAGCCCATTCTTAGGCATACACCCAATAGAAATATATGAGGATGTTCACCAAAAGGTAAGTATGTAATATACACAAGATTCACTATTTGTAATAGTCTCAAATTAAAATAACTCATGCCCATCAAGTGGATAAAGAATAATTTGTGAGCCAGGTGCTAGTAGCTCATGGCTGTAATCCTAGCTATCAGGTGGTTGAGACCTAAGGATCAAGGTTTGAAGCCAAGCTGAGCAGAAATGTGCATAAGATTCTTTAATTAACAGGTAAAAACTTGAAGTGTAGGTGTTGCTCAACTGGTAGGGTACCAGCCTTGAGCAAAAATGCTAAGAGAGCATGAAGCCCTGAGTCTAAGAATATATTGTGATTTAACTTTCTTTCCTTTCTTTCTTTTCCTCTTTCTTTCTTTTTACAGAAATCTGTTGGTACACACAATAGAGATATTTTTGGACAAATAGAGATTTTGGGGACAAAAGCTAGACACAAAGCAGAGTACATGATTTCATATTTCTATCTATGTAAACTATAAAGAAGAGGCAGGTTGGGAGCCAGTGGCTCATGTCTGTAATCCTAGCTGCTCAGGAGACAGATCTGAGGATCTTGGTTCAAAGCCAGCCTGTGCAAGAAAAGCCGTGAGACTCTTATCTCCACTCAGAAAACCGGAAGTGGCACAGTGGCTCAAGTGGTAGAGTGCTAGCCTTGAGCTGAAGAGCTGAGGGGCAGCGCCCAGGCCCAGAGTTCAAGCCCCATGAGTGACAAAAAAAAAAGAAAAAAAAGAAAAAGAAAAAGAGGAAGAAGTAAGGTATGGTTTGGGTGTTGAGCTGTTGGATAGAAGGAGACACAAGGAAGCTTGTGATTTGCTGGAATTCCTTTCCATCTTGATTTGAATTATATATATATATATATATATGTATATATATGTGTATATATATATATATACTTATATATATATAGATGCATACACAGGTAGACATGTGTGTGACAATTTATGGAGCAGTGTCATGAGATTTCAACATTTCATTGCATATTTAAATTGTATCTCAATTAAAGAAAAAAACAGGAACTAAGGGAGAAATGTGTTAGTATAGAAAGTCAGAGTAGAAAGGCACCCTCAGAATTATATGTAACTACTTCTTTTTGTTTCTGGTGGTATGGGAGTTTAAACTCAGAGCCAGATACTTGCAAAACACGTGTTTTGCCACATGTACACAGCCCTTTTTTTACTTTAGATATTTGGACCGTGATCTTCCTAACTATACCTCACATGGAACTGAGATGACAGGAATGGGATGTTGTTTTTCTTTTACCAGTGAGAACAATGAAAAAACAATTCCCAAAGCTGTGAGTTAATTGGTATAAGAACCAAGACTGGTAACGGTTCGCCATCTTTGAACATTTCTTACATGCCAAGAAGCTGTTTGCAGTGATTGACATGCACATGAATCCTATGAGAAGAATACTGGTTTTATTCCCATTTTCCAAAGGAAACGTGTAAAGTCACACAACTACCACATGATGGGACCAAGATAATAGTCCAGGGCTGAGATAACTATCTCGCCCCCAAAGCCACTGTGTCTAGAGGGTGACAGTCCAGGCTCACTTCAGTGTGCTGGAACCTGGGCATCATGTTCTGCTTTGAATTTTCCATAGACACCATCTGTTGATAGCTACAAAAGGGCCTATGAGGCCAGACTAAAGCTACCAGCACAACTATGTTTATCACAGCATTATTCACCATAGCTGAGATATAGAACCAACCCAGAAGCCCCTCAGTAGATGAATGGATCAAAAAAATGTGATATATACACACACACATATATACATACATACATACACACACACACACACACACACACACACACACACACATACACACACACACAAAAACACTGGAATTCTGTCTCCATCAGAAAGAATGACATCGTCCCATTTGTTAGGAAATGGAAAGACTTGGAAAAAATTATATTAAGTGAAGTAAGCCAGGCCCAAAGAAACAGAGAACCCATGATTTCCCATATGTGCAATAACTAGTATATGTCTATGACACGAAGAAAGGTCAAAAGCTATGTACATATGACTATATAAGATGATGTCAAGCGAAATGAACCCCAAGATATGGACATAAGAGGTTTTATCTTTTGTTGTTATTGTTTTCAATGTACCTATAATGTACTATGTGATATTTGTTTCTTTTGTATGTTCTTCTCCCATGGTATAACCCCTGTTTTCACTGTATTTGATTCTGGTGTCCTGCATTTTGTATATACATTTTTCTAATTTGGGGAGGGGAAGGGAAATAACAAAATGCTGAAATAAGGATACAGGATGATCCATTGTAGCAATTAGATGTACAAAACACTATGTTGAAAATGAACTTTACAACTTTGGTGGGGAGGGGGGAGTTGGGGAGGTGGGGAGGGAAGGGATGGTAGGGGAAAAACAAAGGAGTGGGTAACAATGCTCAATAGGAAATGTACTCATTACCTTACTCATGTAAGTATAACCCCTCTGTACAGTATTTTTACAATAAAAAAATATATATTTAAAAAAGGACCTATGAGGACCCCAGAAAGATTGGTGACAGGTTTTCATTTGGTCCTAGTGGCCATCTCCCCACGTTCTTAAAGGAATTTCACAGAGACAGAAAGTCTTTCCATGAAAGCTTCAAGGCAAAAGACAGAAACTTCTAGGACTAGGAAAGACTTTTTTTCCTTTTGTTTCTTCCAAATCTCCCTGAGTGTGAGGAGGAAGGGTTAAGTATGAGCCTTCCAAACCAAGCCAAACCCAGCCCTCTCCTACCCCACCCACTGCCTCCAGCCTATAGCAAGTACATTGTTGTCTTTTTTTGTGTGTCAGTTGTGGGGCTTGAACTCAGGGCTTGGGCGCTGTCCCTGAGCCTCTTTCTGCTCAAGTCTACTGCTCTACCACTTGAGCCACAGCACCACTTCCAGTTTTTGAGTGTTAATTGCAAATAAGGGTCTAGTGGGAATTTTTCTGCCCCAGGCTGGCTTTGAACCATGGTCCTCATATCACAGCCTCTTGAATAGCTAGGATTACAGGCGTGAGCCTCCAGCACCCAAATCATTATTGTCTTTAACCAAAACCAAATGTGCAGTTATGGCTATATTGGGTGGCAATGAGGTACACAGGCCCAATGGAAATGGGTTGACTTTGGGAAATGACTGTCACCCCCACCCAACACACACACACACACACACACACACACACACACACACACACACACACACATACACACTGCCACCCAAGGTGAGGACTGGGCCATCATTTTGGCTTTCATGTTCCTAGACCAGAGGAGGGAGCAGATCCCATTGTGGAGTTTCCTAGGCCTGGAATATTTGTCTACTTCATGGCTGCCTTTTTATCAGGCCCTTTCTAACTTTCCAGAATGTTCTTCCATGATCTCAGTGGGCTCAAGTAGTTCCACTCAGTCCACCCAACATCTCTGGAGTATCTACACTGAGAATTCAGAGATGATTTGACTGTTCTGCCCTCAATGACTTCATTTTCCAATACGACAGATTTCAGAGCTAGATGGCTTGCGTTCAAATCCGGGCCTCACCACTCCCTTGCTGTGGGATATTGGGCCAGTTACTCAACCTCAAAATTTCTCAATTCCATCATCAATAAAATCAAGATGCCAACAACACTCTGAAATTGTTAGGAGTAAAAGTTGACACATGTAAAGGATTTGGGACTTGCTTGTTGTAATTTGTAGATAAGCGTGAGCTATTGTTCTTTAGTGTGAGAAGTGCTGACTGGTGAAAAGTGTTTTGGAAAAAAGTGCCTGGGGAAGACCGAGTCTGGCAGAGAAAATCAAGGAAGCCCCTCCAGGGGAGGTGGCACTGGAGAGGATTCTTGACGGATGAGTAGGAGTTGGAATTGAAGCGGGGAAGGAACATTTTCGATAGAGGGAACATGCACCACCATGGGGGGGGGGGGAGGGCTTGAAATACAGTACTGGGATGGCCTTCTAAACCTGGAGCTGGAGATACCAAGCAATAGAAGACAAGGCTGAGGAGGTTGGAAGGCACTGGCTGGCGAGGAGCCTTTCCTGCCTGGCTAGTTGGCCTCAAGTCTTTCATTCCTCTCTCTGAGTCAGGCCAGCCTGCTCTTGGCCATTGAGCTTGCCCTGGAACTCAATAGAACTTTGGCAGAGGTTCATAGGAGACTGTAACCCTGTCCAGGAAATGCCGGGGTGATGAGGATGGCCCCCGCATACGGCTAATGTAACTGTCACTCCGGTCTCCCCACCCCACCCCCACCTCGCGAAACACATTTTTGTTTCTGTTTCTGGGAAACATGTGTGCAAGCAAAAGTCGGACGGGATGGCAGCTGAAATGCTTGCATGTGTGCGTGCGTGAGTGCGCATGTGTGAACAACAGAAAGAGCCATAGTCTAGATGTTGCTACCTAGGAATCCTCAGCCCAGGCTCATCCACGCACCTGAAAAACAAGTCTGCATAGCCTAAGTCCCCTGGGGTGGTCCCATTCCAGCTTGGGGACTATCCTTGCTGCCTGTTTCCCACTGACCTGACAGCAGAATTCTAACAGGCCAGGGAAGGGACTGCCTCATGCCTGAGGAATGCCTCCTGAGCCCCTCCCACCCCCAGAATACAGCTCCCAGAAGTCAACAGCTCGCCTCTTGTGGGCCAATGTTTGCAGAATATGTTTGCCCACTGCATAGCATGCCACTTCCAGGAATAATGAGCAGTCGGGCAGGCAGCCTTTTCCTCAAGTTTGATGAACAAAAACTGCAAGAAGGTGGGGCTGGCTGGGGTGGGGGATGGGGGATGGAGGAGGTCAGCAGTGTTAGCCTAAGCAAGGCTTGTAGTCTATTTAGCAAAGCTCCATTCAGTGCTAGTGAAACTTGCTAGTTTCATGTGCCACCACTGGGGCTTGAAGTCAGGGTCTCCTACTCTTACTTGGCACCACTTAGACACTCATACACCTTCACTTAGAGCTTTTGGCTGGTTAATTAGAGATAAAAGGCTCTCAGATTTGTCTGTCCAGGCTGGCTTTGAACCAAGATCCCCAGATCTCACTTACCTGAGTAGTGAGCATTACAGACATGAACCATCAGTTCCTAGTTTTTCTTAGTTTGGTTTATGGTAGTGGAAACTGAACCCAGGGCCTTATGTATGAAGTGCTCTATCACTTGAGCTGCGCTCCTGGCTTGGAATCCCAGGTTGGGGGCACAGCACCAAAGAACCTGCTCTCTATGGATTGGATATCATGGAAAAAAAGACTCATACACTGATTATCTTGTTGTCCCATGAAACACCAAGTCAGAGCTTAGTCTGTAGCTCTGCCAGGCAAACAATGCAATGGGGTGTCATAGCTCATACAGCTCAGATGGGAGGACAGAAGTCCCAGACATCTTTGCTGGTCATGCACTATTGCCTTGAGGATTTGGTGTCTGAAAGCTCCTTCCACAATTCGTACAGGCTCAATCGGAACACTTGGGGAGCACTTGGGAATCTTTCTGAGAAGGGTGTAATCTGGCCTATGTGTTGGAATTGTCTACATCGTTTTCCTCAACTGATGCTCACTTCCCTTTTTTTTTTGTTTTGTTTTAAATGTCACCCCCATGGAATAAAACCCTAGTACAACATTGATTTTGACAGATCTCCCAATTTTGGCTATGATCACCCGATGATCCAAGTTCTATTTATAGTCCACATTCTCCTACTTCCCCCACCCCCGCCCCCATTCCCCTAAGTAAGTTCTGCAAAGGGCTTTCTGTCCTGCTAAATTGCAAACTAACTCAATAGATTGGAATGATTGTAATTTAGCACAGTAAAATTTAACAGAAATAAATATGATGTTCCTGTCATTTGATCCCCCAAATCAATTGCACAAATATAGAATAGAAAAAAAATATGGGCTTAATGGGGGAAAAAATCATGCACAGAAAAGGGAGGTGGTGGGGCTAGAGGTTGTGCTCACAGCCTACTACTAGCTGACATGGCTAATGAAATGTCTAGTCTCGAATTGCATTCATAAACATCTAGTTTTCAGAGAAAAGGAGTTCTGCCCTCACCTCATAGATCAGACTTTCCCAAGTGACTGGGTGTCATTTGGGGAGGGAGGTATCACAACTGATGGGGAAGGGGTAGGGAATAGTGTTGCTGAGTGGCGGAAGTCTGATCCTTTCTTTGTAGCTTCTCACTGGTCTGTAAATTCCATAAGGGCAGGGATCCCATTTGTTTCATTCCCTGCTGTGTCCTCAGGGCATAAGGCAGTTCCTGTCAGATAGTATGTGATCAATTAATAGGAAATGGACAGACTGAATACATGCAAGGGAATCTTGGTGGTTTTTTTTTTTTTTTTTTTTTTTTGTCAGAGCACAAAAAACATCTTGAGTATAGTGACCCCTTCTATTAGGGGAGTATAAAGACAGGATGGTTGGTTATTTGGTGTACACACCATAGAAGGTGTTCAAGCATCACCAGATGCCCTTGAGGGTGAGTTTCAAGGGCGTATAGTAACATCCACAGTGGCAAATGCAGGGACTGAAAGGGTGTCTATTGGTGTCAAGATTGCAGCTGTCTGTGTTCTCAAAGGCACCCAAAGCCCAAGTTCTCAGGGGTGCTTGCCTCCCTTGTATTGGTGTCTCTGGAGGAGCCTGTGATAGCGGTGCTAAAATCAGACAACAGTCCGTTCTCTTGCTCAGCGATGGAAGGGTTGCTGCTGCTTGTTGAGACCGCTTCCTAGAAGCACATCCTTAGAACATATGAACCTCCAGAAAAACCTCATGATTCTGATGGGACAGGGTAAGGGACTCTATCAAAGTCCTCAGGGGCTACCCACCCCCAAGGGAGTTTCCATGAGACAATAACAACAACCCAGTTCATGCCTTGCTAGCAAAGAGGTGAGGAGGACCTGATTACTCACTGTGCAGAAGTGGCTGGGGGTAACAGCACCCTGGCTTGAGGAGAGAGGTGGACTCAGGACTGCAGAGACTGCAGCTGGTCAGCTGGCTCTCTTTATTGAATGTACTGCTGCCCCTGCCCTCAGAATCCTGTCATTCCAGAGGCTCCTTCAGCTATACTATTGGGGGCAAATGGAGACTTCCTAAGGGCTAAGGCAAAGCTCAAAGTCCTTATGTAAGTCATGAGAGGATGCCCTCTGCCCTCCCCTCCTGCGGTGTCTGTTTAAGCAGAAATGGCTCTTTGGGGGAATCTAGAGAGTGTTGACAGGGGAGGTGGAGAAGGAGGGGGAAGAGGAAAGGAAGAGAGGGAGAGGGAAAGAGAAGAAGAAAAAGAAGGAGGAGGAGGAGGAGGGAGAAGGAAGGAGAAGGAGGTAGAGGAAGAGGAGGAGGTAGAGGAAAAAAGGAAGAGGAAAGGGAGGGTGGAAGAAAATGAAGGAAGGAAGGAATGGATGAACAAAAGAACGAAGGAAGGAAGGGAAAAGGGAGGAAGAAAAGGAAAAAAGGAAGAAAGAAGAATGGGAGAGGAGAGAAGGAGGGAGAAAAACCTGAGTGAAAAATCTGAGAGAGAGAGAGAGAGAGAGAGAGGAGAGAGAGAGAGAGAGAGGAGTGAGAAAGAGAACGGCTTACCACTCAGTAACCGTTTCTTTCAGTCTAAAAACTCTACCATATGAAAGAAAGTCATATTATAGTCATATTATAGTCCTAAAAAATAAATTGTACCAATGGGAGGCCCAGTAGCTTCAATGAGGTTCCAAAATGATGCAATGTTCACCCTAGTCCCCAAACCCTCTGGCCTAAGAAGGCCTTTTCAGATTGCTGACGCCTTAGCAGAGAGATGCTATTTACTGATAGTGTCAAATGTTAGATTTGTAGATGGTGGGGCTTACAGTGTCTTTTCATCTCCATCTGTTGAAGGAGGAATGGGGCTTGCCTTGATCTTTGACAGGACTTGGTCCCAGAATGAGAGTCCCAGAGAGCTTCCAACAACCTGACCTAGATACTGCAGACCAATTTTCCAATATCCCTCATTTGCCTCTCCTCTCCTCTTAATGAGAACAAATGTGACTATAATCTAGTGTAGGGTTGGCAGCATTGTTCACATAGCCTCGGTCTCTTCTAGAGATAAAAGGGGAAATGTCCAACAGATGGATATTACTAAAGGCCTTTTCTTTTGCCTTTTTGAAGCTACACATCTGTTAGGTATGGTTACAATTCTCTGTGGAGTGAAACACAAGGCACTTATCTTGGACGCTAAAATTTTGGCCCAACAGTCTACTTGGAAATCATTTAAGATATAGACTTTTTTTTGATCAGTTGTGGGGCTTGAACTCAGGGCCTTGGAGCTATCCCTGAGCTCTTTTGCTCAATGCTAGAGCTCCACTACTTTGAACTACAGAGCCACTTCTTGGTGGCTAAATTGGAGGTAAGAGTTTCATAAAGTTTTCTGCCTCAGCTGGCTTTGAACTTCGATTCTCAGATCTCAGCCTCCTGAGTAGCTAGGATTACAAGCGTGAGCCATTGGTACCTGGCAAGATACAGCATTTTGTGACGTTTCACAGATTTAATGACTGTAAGAAAACCAATGCAACAGCCATAATCACAAGGTACTATGTGGGAAATGAACTTTATAACTTAAGTGGGGGGGGGGGGCGAGAGGGGGGAGAGAAAGTGGGTAAAAACATGGGAGAGGGTAACACTATTCGACTAGAACTGTGCTTCTTACCTTACTTTTGAAACCATAACCCCCCTGTACATCACTTTTACAATCAAATCAAATTAAATTAAAAAAAATAAAGTTACCACACCCACACAAAAGAAAACATCAAAGTTGCCCATGGATTATCCCCAAGAATTGTAGCTTCAGGATGAAATGTTGTGGAAAAATATTCCAAGTACTGAAATTTGTTTTCTCAGCCACATGCTTCAAAGCCTCAGGGGAAAGTTAAAACAGACTATGAGGCTACTTAATCTTTGCCAAGCCAAGGGAGCCCCCGATCCACAAGGCAATTTAAAAGAAAAATGAAAGGAAAGAGGGACAGAGGGTGGGGGATGTTTCCATGTCTTCAGGAGACCCAAACAAGAAAACCCACATAGACAAAAAAAAAAAAAAAAAAAAAAAAGACCTAAGTAAGACAAAACAAACTTGGTTCCTATAGCATTCATCAATGTATTGTGACCCACAAGCTTCTGTGGTACACAGAAATGGGTAATTTAGAGCTGTTAAAAAAGGAAAAAAATAACACACCAACAGACTCTCAAACAGTGGTTGACTGAGTTCTTCACTCGCCTACTGGCTATATTGGTTTCCTGTAGATGTGGCCCAAGATAAACCACACTAAATGCTTTGGTGTTTTCAGATTAGGGAAGAAGCTGTTTTGTAGCATTCAAGGAAAACCAGAAAATGAGGTATCCCCCCCTCCCAGCCCTGGCTACTGGTTTATTACTCCTCTTCCTGTCTTTATAGAGGGAAATAGAGATCCAACTCAATCTTTCCACAGAATGGAGAAATGAAAATTTGGCAGAGGCTTTCATGAAAAGATCCACAGAACTGGAGTTCAGCAACATTTGGGAAGAACAAAAGTGGAAAAGGAAATAGTATGTATTCTCAATTATTAGCTGAGGGTCTTTGGACAAATGCAGTAACTATTTGTACTGGTCACCCTCTCCATAGTATGTGAACGGTCCTTGGATCTATCTGAGGCAGGGACACTGAATTACTCTGCTTATCCTAGAATTACTGAGATTTAAGATGGGCACGCTTTCTCGCAAGCCCATGGACAGCCTTACTGTCTCTGAACTTAGCACATGGTTGAAATGGCTTCTATTCAAGAAGGAGAGTTGGGCATTGGTTGCTCACACCTGGAATCCTAGCTACTTAAGAGGCTGAGATCTAAGGATCATTGTTCAAAGCCAGCCTGGGCAGATAAATCTGAAAGATTTTATTTCCTATCAGTTAGCAAAAAGTTTAAAATTGGGGTTTGGCTCAAGTGGTAGAGCTTTAGCCTTTAGCAGAAAAAGACAAGTAAGAGGCTAAGGTCATAAGTTCAATCCTTAGTACCAGGACAAAAAGAGAGAGAAAGAAGGAGAAAGCAAGCAGAAGGTAAGAGGTAATCTGTACAACGGTGGTGGTGATGGGACCTGTATACTACCATCTAGCCTCTTTCCCTTTTACTTTTCTGGAATTCTAGACAAGGCAAGTCCAAGATGGAAGTTGGTCAAATGTGCTTGTCTCTCTTTCATAGACTGTCCCAAAGATCTTTAACTATGGCCTAGATCCAAATAATAATGGTCCTTTTTCGCCCCCTCTATGGTCTATATCCCTAGAGGATGGATGCACCATTGGAAATGTACCATGGAAGCCACCAAGACAGAAAATGTGAGCTCACAAGACTTGTTGGAGGACAGAGATGTTGAATGAGTTCCCAGCTGGGCAAGATGACCACTTGCCTCTCAAAGGTAGACTGTAGACCAGCAGAGGCAGAGCGAAGGGCACATAGGAACAAAGGCATCTGTCTTTGGCAGAATGACCTTCCATAAGTCACTTAACCCTTCTATGCCCCTTTGCTGCTGAAGTCATAAATGTATTGCATACAAACATTCAGTTGCTCAATGAAGAGTCATAGAAAAACTGTGAACTTATCCAGTCATTCTCCTAAGGACACTTTGTCTATTCAAAGTCAGGTTACAGAGTAGCTTTTATTTTTCATCAGAAAGCATCTGGAAATGGAAAAGCCTGTTTGGCCTATGGCTTCTTTGGACAGCAACTGAGGCATGTTATCTGGCTGGACCATCCCATGGTGGTGTCACTAGGGGAGGGTGGGAGGGTAGACACTGAGGTTTTGACACACTTTTTAACAGCAGACAATCTCTGTTGCATACACTGCACCCTTGGGTGGTGTTAGGGATCTTTTATACCATCCTCAGCAAGTAGCTTTGTTAAATGGTTTCTGAGGAAAGTGTGTGTGTGTGTGTGTGTGTGTGTGTGTGTGTGTGTGTGTGTGTCTGACTTTAAGCTTATATTCCACAAGAAATGGTTAAATAAACCAATGCCAGGGTACATATTTTGCATTCCTCAATACCACTACTGACAGCAGAAACATTGCTAGACACTCTCTTGTACCCTGGGTTTTTATGTGAGTGGCCTGCTCCTCATAGGTCTCAGAATGACTAAAGAGAATGGAATGCTCCACAGATGAGGAGACATAAAACCTATCTTGACCCTGATTCCACCATCAAAGAAGTCCTTTGTCTTGTATGAGTTCCAGTGGTCTTATGGGAAAGAAATTAGCTGTGGACCCCAAACAGAGTAGATCACAGAATCTATGGCATAGAAGAGTGGTTAAAAGGATTGACTAACTGGGTTCCAAATCTGACTCCACTATATCCTACCTGGTGACTTTAGGTCAAACAATTGAATGTCACTGCAACTCAGTTTCCTCATCAGAGAAATAAGAATATTAAACAATTAACCTGAGGTTGAAATGACAGCTGTAGTTACCACTGTAAGTGTATGTGACAAAGAGAACTGCTCCAATTTCTGTACTCCACTCTGGGAAATTTTATTTAGTAAATCTGGAAGAGACCTTGGCATTAAATAGTTTAAATTGTCTGTTCTTTTTTCTCCATCCCTGTGAAAGTAATAAGAACGAATAGGTATATATACACAATGGAATTCTATGCCTCCATCAGAAAGAATGACATTGCCCCATTTGTTAGGAAATGGAAAGATTTGGAAAAAATTATATTAAGTGAAGTAAGCCAGGCCCAAAGAAACATAGGTCCCATGGTTTCCCTTATTTGCAATAACTAGTATATGTCTGAGACAAGCAGAAAAGGTCAGATAAGTTGATGTTAGGGAAATGAATCCTAAGATAAGTATTCAAATGTTTTTTTTTTTTCTTTCTTTCCTTCTTTTTTTTTTTTTTTTTTTGGGTCCGGTCGTGGGGCCTGAACTCTGGGCCTGGGCGCTGTCTCTCAGCTCTTCAGGCTCAAGGCTAGCGCTCTACCACTTGAGCCACAGCGTCACTTCCGGCTTTTTTCTTTTTGCTTATGTGGTGCTGAGGAATTGAACCCAGGGCCTCAAGCATGCAAGGCAAGTGCTCTACCACTGAGCCACCTTCCCAGCCCCATGTTTATTTTTTCTTTCATGCGATTGTTTCTAACACATTTATAAGATTGTTTCTTTGTTGCTTTGTATGTCCCTCTCCCATGGTATAACCCCTGCCTGCTTTTACTGTATTTGATGTTAGTATAATTTGTGGAGGGGAAGGGAAAAAACAATTTTTTTAAATAGGGATACAGGTGGACCCATTGCAACAATGAGACGTACAAGTCGTATGTTGAAAACGAACTTTACAACTTTGGTCGGGGGGGGGGGCGGGTGGGGGGAGAGGGTTGGGGGGGGCGGGAGGAAGATGGGATGGGAAGGGGAAACAAAGGAGGAGGCTACAATGCTTGATAAGAAATGTACTCATTATCTTGCCCATGTAATTGCAAACCCTCTGTACAGTATTTTCACCATAAAAAAATTAAAAAAGAACGAATAGTAAATTTGTTGAATATGCTTCTGGTGATTTTTCTACTATGTATATAAAAAACATATACATACAAGCCAGGTATGGTGACATATGCCTGTAATCCTAGCATTCAGAAGCCTGAATCATGGTGGCCAGGCAGAGGGGACTGGAGACAGACACAGAGGCAGGAGGATTTTAAAGCTCCAGGCCAACCTGGGCTATAGAATGAGAGCCTGTCTCAAAAAGAAAACCAGATACAAACTTATACAGATATGTGGAAGGATGGTCCAGAAATGGGTGAACAGGAAGATGATGGTAAGCTTGGATAATACAGATTTTCACAAAGGCCTCCAGGTGGTTGATTCATTCTCTAGATATTAACTAATGAGTGCAGTAAACGTTCAGATGAAAATAAAACAGGGTGGATGTTCCAGTCCTACTTGACTGAAGGTAATCAAGGAAGCCTCTTAGAGGTGGTGATAGCAGCACTATCTAGAGAAACAGGACAAAGGCCCTGAATTAGGAACAAGCTGGAGGGTTCAAGGGACAGATTGAAGGCCATGGTGGCTAGGATATAGCATATAAGGATAATTGTGGAGGAAAAGGAGCTAAAAGAAATAGGGAATGAAATCATGAGGGCTGCAGTAGAGTGGCAGAATTTTATTTACTGTGCACTGGAAAACTTTCAGGAGTTTGATATCAAGGATGTAAATTTCTAATTTGGGCTTTAAAAAAGACTGATTTGGCTACTGTGTCGGGAATAGACTTCAAGAGGTAAGGGTAGAGGCAGAGAAACCAGTTAGGAGACTATGATGGTGGTCTCAGCAAGAGATGCTGGTGGCTTGGACAAGCATAGCAGTGGTGAAGGTGGTGAGAAGTGGTCAGATTGTGGATATGTTTTGAACACTAAGCCAACAGGATTTTCCAATTGATTCAATGTGGGGGATAAGAGAAACAGAAATCCAGACTGACTCCCAGGTTTTTTGGTCCTTTTCCTGCCTTCTCTCACCATCTATACATTCACCCTACTGTGTCACTTCCTCCTCCACCCAGCATGCAGGCTGACCTTTTCTGGTCAAGCCATTCCCCTGACTTCTAGCCTCCATCAGCCAATTTCCCATCACATATAGACTAAACCATAGTCCTTTCCATGGCCTGAATCCCTTCATGTGTTCTGGTCCTCAAACTCCTCCAAACTCATTTCTTCTGCTTCTTTGGGTGGTTCCCTGTATTATTCCTACTTGGCACCCTTGCAACAAAATACCTGACATGATCAATTTAAGTGTGTGGGGGGGGGGGAGGGGGGGAGATTTGTTCTAGTTGGCAGTTTCGGAGGTTTCAGTCCATTATGCTAAACAGGACATGATGATATCATGGTGGCCAGGAGGCAGAAGGAGCAGATGGGACTGGAGACCAGGAATAACCTTCAAAAGCATACCATATGAGACCCACTTCCTCCCAGTAGATTCTACCACCTAAACTTTCCAAAGCCCCCAAAACAATGCCACCAAGTGGGGATGAAACATCCAGCACATGAGACTTCAGAAGACATTTCACATTCACACCATGACAATCTGTGCAGCAGCCACTGTGGTTTCCTGGCTTTTTCTCAAACATGCCAAGAATGATCCCTTCTTACGGCCATTGTATTTTCTATTCCCTCTGCTTTTAACCTGTTTGACTTTGCCAGACTTTGCTGTACAGCTTGACTTTTCTAAGCACTCAATCTTTGTAACAGTTCCCATAGTTTTCTATTCTTATTTTGCTTTGGATTTTTTTCTAGCAGTTATAACTGCCTTACACTATATATCATATAGTTATTCATTTATGAATTATCTCCTTATTCTGTAATGTAAGATTCATGAGAGCAGGTACTTTGCTTTAATAACTACTACATCTTCAGCATTGATAGCATTCCCACTGCCTAAGTAGGGATAGTGGGTTGAATGATGGCCCTTAAAAAGATCTATCCAGGTTTGAATCCCAGAAGTCTATGAATGTGCCCTTATTTGGAAAAATAAGCTCTTGAAATGAAGGATCTTGAGATGAGATCATCCTAGATGAACCTTAAATCCAAAGACAAGTGTCCTTTTGAGAAGCACACATAGGGGAAGACACAGCAAGAAGACAAGACCCTATGGGAACAAACACAGAAATTGAACTTATAACACCAAAAAGCCAAGGAAGCCACTAAAAGTTTGAAGAGGCAAGGGAAGAGTCTTTCCTAGAGTCTTTGGAAGGAGCATATCCCTGTTCACACCTTCATTTGGGATTTCTGAGCTCCAAAACTTTGACAGGATATATGTCTGGGATTTCCACCTCATCAAGTCTTTGATGATTTGGTCTAGCAGCCATCAGAAAGTAATATGGTAAGCACGCAACACTACTTAATGTGAGACTGAACAAAGCCAAGAATTCATTGAGGGAAGGGCAAAGAGAAGAATCAGACATTTAATGTTGGACATCCTGTCTGACATACCCATCACAATGTGCCAGAGAGATGTTGAGTAGTCGGTGGATTTATAAGGCAGGAGTAGACAGGAGAGGTCAGAGCTACAGACATCCATCCGAGACTATATTAATCACAGGGCTGGATGGAATCACTATTGGAGACAGTATGGTTAAGAGGTGAAAACTTGGCTAAGGAGTAGGTTTCACTTACATTTCTGTTCCTATTCAGCTGTGGTTCTCAACTGGAGATTTTGCCACCCCACTTTAACTCTATAGAGAACATTTGGCAATGTCTGGAGACATTTTTGGAGAAGATGCTACTGGCTTCTCACACTAAACAACCTCCAAGGCAATGTAGTATAGGACATCTCCCACAACAATTATCTAACTGCATGGTTCAATAGTGCTGCTGTTGAGTTATATAGAGGGTAGCTTTAGTCTCTTGGATTTACTCTTCCTTTCCAGAGACAAGTTAAAATCTTATTTCTATAAAGATAATTCCACTTATTTATTGTAGGCAACTTATCAGTGTACAAAACAATGGGATTTGTTGTTATATTTTCACATATGCATATGACATACTTTGACATACATACATTTACCCTCATTGCCCCTCCTCCCTGATGGGCCCCATTTCCTATTCACAAATAGTTTCCCTTCTATGAGAGAAAACATGGTATTTGCCTTTTGAGTCTGCCTTGTCTCCTTTAACATGGTGATCTCCAGTCCCAACCCATTTTCCTGAAAATGTTATAATTTCATTATTCTTTGCTGCTGAATAATACTCCATTACATGTATATATTTATATCACATATAATACACATGTCACATACGTGTCTATGTGTATATATTAAATATCACATGTATGATATATATAGACACACCACATATGCTTTATCCTTTCATGCATTTTTGAGGGGCAAACTAGGTGGATTGCATAACTTAGCTATTGTAAATAATGCTGTGATAAGCATAGCTATGCAGGGATATCTAATGTACGCTGCCTTGAATTCCTTTGGATAGATGGCCAGAAGTGGTACAAAGGAATCATATGGAAGTTCTACTTTTAGTTTTGGGGGGAGCCTTCATACTGATTTTCATAATGGCTGTACTGGGAATTTCTCCTCACATTGTCAGCAGTATTTCAGGTTTTTGTTGTATTGATAGCCATTTTGACTGAGCTAAGAAGGAATTAAAAATTTCAAAGTTTCAGGTATTACATTGAGGTCTTTGATATTTTTCAAGTTGATTTTTGTTCATTTTGAGAGATATGTCACTTAATTTTAGTCTTTGTATCTGTGTATATTGTTTTCCCAGCACCATTTGTTGAAGAGGCTTCCTTTTTTCCCTTAAATATGATTTGCCACCTTTCTTGGGAATCAGATAGCTGTAGCTGTGTAGGTTTATTTTTGGGTGCTCTCTTTTATTCCATTGATCTACATATCTACTTTGTATATATAATGGAATATAATTTAGCAACAAAAAAGAATGAAACCCTGACATTTGTGTCAAAATGAATAGAACTTGAGGATAGCATTACTTAGCAATAATGTCTTCCAGAAAGGCAAATACGACATGTTCTCTTTCATATGTGGAAGCTTAAAAAATTAATCTTATTGTTGAACAGAGTAGAATGGTGATTTCTAAAGGTTTGGGAGGAAAGGAGAACACAAGTAGAAGTAATATATTCTAATATTCTACAGCACAGCAGAGTAACTACAGTTTCAATAGCCTATTAAAAGTTTTATAACAAATGAGAAAAGAGGAACTTGAGGACTCCAACATAAGGAAATGATAAGAAAAGAAGAGGTGATGGGAAAAGGAAAGACCAAAGCACATTATATGTGGATGGAAATAGTATAAAGGAATTCACTAAGAACTGTTAAAAAAAAAAAGAGGGAGAAGGAAGGATGGATCTAAGAGAGAACAATATAGATGGGGTGGATTTGATCAAAGCCCATCATATGACATCCCTTTGTATAATTAATTTATGCTAATAAAATTAATCAAAAAGAAAGGATATAAAAATGGAAATGCTAATTACTTTTATTTGGCCAATATACATTGGATTTATGCATTGAAATAGCACACAATACCATATAAATATGTGTAACAGTTACATGCTAGTTGGAAGAAAAATACAAAAATTAAAAAAGTATACTAAATACATGAACTAGTTTGTTGTCATTCTTGAATATTATGGACTGTATATATTTTGTATGCTCAACTTCTACATGTCTGGCAGCACAGTATGGTTTTTGTTTAACAAAAGCATTAGTACAAACATATGAGTCATGTGCTGTGCTACAATTTATGACAGCTGTGATGCTAGTGAACAGAAATCAGCTTCATTAAAATTGTTTCTGTGCCAGTCCTGGGGCTGAACTGGGCCTCGGCACTGTCCCTGAGCTTTTGTGATCAAGGCTAGAGCTCTACCACTTGAGCCATAGCTCCATTCTGGAGTTTTGGTGGTTAATTGGAGATAAAAGTCTCTAGAACTTTCCTGCTGGGTCTGGCTTTAAACCATGATCCTCAGATCTCAGCTTCCTGAATAACTACGATTATAGGCATGAGCCCCTGGTGCCCAGCTTCCATTACCATCTTATGTGTGACTCATGATTGAAACATCATTACACGGCATATGATTCCATTCCCTTTTTACCAATGAGAAAACTAAGGATGAAGAGGTTAAGTAACTTGGCTAAGGTCACCAAACAGAGAATGACAGAGACAGGATTAAGAACTGGGTCACAGTGAACCATCTTAGCTACTTCATCACACTGGTTTTCCCAACACATGCAAATGTGCCCTGTGGCTATTGCACAGCTAAGGGACAGAAAGGACCATTTCTCTACCTTTGGAAAGGCTTCTGTGCAAGCAAGTAGTTTCATAAAAGAAACCACCTTCATTCCCTCCCTAATGCTTGCATCACGTGTGGGTGGCCTCCGAAGAAAATTACTCAGTTCAGAGTTTGGGAAATCACTTGTTTCTGTGGGACATTGGCTGTAATTCTAAACTTTTCCATAGACTGCCTTAATCAAAGCCAATAATCCAAGTGTCTGTGCATTATACTTTTAATTAGAGCATGGCAGACATGATGATGCTTGAGGGCCATTTGAGAAGGTGCTGGAGTTTCTCAAATGTCCTGGCTATTTCCTCCCTTCTGGAATCCAGGCACAATCAAGCCTAACAGAGAGAAAACTGGAAAGGATCACCATGCCGAGAGGTCAACCCCTTTATTATACTCAATTTCAGAAGCCTAAGACTTGCCCAGAATCGAACTGACAGATTGGGGGCTGACTTGCTATCATACATGTATGAACAAGACAAGAAACTTTTCACATGGCAAGGATCTGCATCAGAGAAGCGACGGAGAAGAGTCATTTTCTGTTTTCAGGGCTTAAAGATACATTTGGGTAGAGTGTCAATGTTTTCCATAGGAAACAATTTTACCTTGGAGGAAACTACCAAATTGGTAGTCGTGACTAAAGGGAAATAACCAAATGACAGTCTTCAAGCTAGTACAGTATTGAGTGTGATGAGAATCAGATGAGTAGTAAACACTTGGATTGTTAAAAAGCTGAGATCCTCTTGGGAAAGGATCGCCGAGGAAATGAGGCTGCCTTGAAGGATAATCAGAGAAATGATATGATCTTCCAAATGGGGGAAAGGCTCAAGCCAACTATATCTATCTAGGAGACGTCTTAAATAGATTTGTTGGTCTTTCTAAAGATAGGGATGAAGACAAAGATTTTTTTTAATGAACATAGAAGCACTATGTTATAATTTACCAAGGACTCCAATGTTCCAAAAGTATATGGGACACATAGTGGGAAAGGAAAAGGGGGAAAAGATGGCTTTACAACGGGAAAATGGGCAGATACAACCATAACTAAGAAATCAAACTACCATAATTCCACACCCTTCAGTTTCAGCACAGGTGAAAAAAGTTATTGTCTAAATGACCATTCACTATTAAGATGATGGTTGAAAATAAGGAACTTCTAATTTTCTGATTCCTTCTATGTTTATTTGTTGGCAGTCTTTGGGCAGGATAATTTAAGCCAAGGTCTCCTCCATCCTAGGCAAGCCCTCTGCCACTAAGCTTTACCCTCAATTCCCCATGAAAAAATTTTATTTTAAAACATGGTCTCACTAAGTTGCCAAGGTTAGCCTCAAACATTGGATCCTCCTGATTCAGCCTCCAAAAGTAGCTGGCATTATAAGCATGTGTCACCATGACTGGCTTGTACAAGGTGATTTTTTTTTGTGCGTATGTTTTGATACAGAATCTCACTATGCAGCTCATGCTCATTTGAAATTTACTTGGTAGACCAGGTTGGCTTCAAATTTAGGATCCTTCTGCTTCAACCATCTAAATACTGGTATTACAGGCATGTACCACTATACCCAGCCTGAACAAGGTGATTTTTAGGTTCCATGTGACTGTTGTTCTGTGCATGTGCAAAGTTGATTTAACTTATCTGGAGGTAGACACTTGGTTTTTTCCATGGGGCAGTTGGATAGGGCATGGAACTCAAGATTTGGTCCCGGGGCTGGGAAGGTAGCTCAGTGGTAGAGCGCTTGCCTTGCATGCCTGAGGCCCTGGGTTCGATTCCTCAGCACCACATAAGCAAAAAGCAAAAAGCCAGAAGTGGCATTGTGGCTCAAGAAGTAGAGCGCTAGCCTTGAGCTGAAGAGCTGAGGGACAGCACCCAGGCCCAGAGTTCAGGCCCCACGACTGGACCCCCCCACCAAAAAAAAAAGATTTGGTCCTATTGGGAAGGTAAGTAAGCTTGGGTGGGTTCTGAAAAGTTTGAAGAATAAGAAAGAGTCCTTTGGCCAAAAGACTTCTCCATCATTGCTCAGGGTTATTGGGGTCTGGTCTTACCAAACTTAAGTATCTCCCTATCTGTTCTGGACCAGAGGACATAGCTACTTAGAGGACCTAGGTGAAATATCCTAATAAAGCCAAACTCAGAAAGTAAGTGAAGTGAAAGAAAATCAGGGGCTGGGAAGGTGGCTCAGTGGTAGAGTGTTTGCCTTGCATGCATGAGGCCCTGGGTTTGATTCCTCAGCACCAGAAAACCAGAAAAAGCCGGAAGTGGTGCTATGTTTCAAGTGGTAGAGGGCTCGCCTTGAGCTGAAGAGCTGAGGGACAGCGCCCAGGCCCAGAGTTAAAGCCCCATGACCGACAAAAAAAAGAAAAGAAAAGAAAATCATATGAACTCTTCCATTATGAATCCAAGATGTCTTCTCATTCATACATAGTTCATAAATGGTACATCTAATGCCAGGAGCTGTATTCATGGTACATCTAATGCCAGGAGCTGTATTCAATATTATTTTTTAATTTTGTTATACAAGTGAGTTGCCATTTAACAAAGCAGTTTAGGAATACAGTGCATCTTGATCAGTGTCATCTCCTTCAACATTCTCACCCCACCTTAACCCTCCCTTGTTTTCCTTAGCTTTGTGGTATATATAATGAATTCTTTTTTTTTTTTTTTTTTTTTTTTGGTCAGTTATGGGGCTTGAACTCAGGGCCTGGGCACTGTCCCTGAGTTCTTTTTTTCTCAGGGCTAGCATTTTACTACTTTAAGCCACAGCTCCACTTCCAGTTTTTAGGTGGTTCATTGGAAATAAGAGTCTCATGGGGACTTTCCTGCCCAGGCTGGCTTTGAACTGTGATCCTCAGATCTCAGCCTCCTGAGTAGCTAGGATTATAGGTGAACCATCAGCACCAGTTACAATGCATTTTTGACCACATTTTCTCCCCTTTCCCTCTTCATTTATCTTGCCTTCTCCCCTTGATCCCCACCCTGCAATATTATTTTATATGTGCTTTTTTGTTTAATTCTAATGTTTTCTTCATCCCCCTATATCTGCCTCCAGAATTTTTCATTAAGTCTCAGAATACAAAGAAAAACTTAGGGACATTCAGGCCTCAAAGTTTTCATCTTTTCCTGTGATAGGAGCTGCTAAATTCATTTTTGCCATATGATTTTAGAATTGAGCAGCAAAGTGGGATTTGGCTAATTTAGTCCTTTGGGTCCTGGAATTACCCTAGGCCATCCAGGGTGTTAATCTGCAGAGTCGTAGAGCTGTCACCCGCAAATCTTTTCTCCATCACTGCAAGCCTACCCATCCTCCACTGCAAATAGCAAACACTGAGAGCAGAATTTCATAACTTGATTTAAATGGGCCTATAAAAGAAGAGTGGAATCTGGATTCCTTTTCTAGAAAAGATTCTGGTTGACTATCACCATGTGATGGCACAAAGAACTGAATGTCACGAGTCTTTCCCACCATAGATTGCCAGAAGTTTGCAAACAGTTGCCTTGTATCATTTATCTTTCTCTGGCTAATTCAGCCAAGATTGGAAACAGATGATGGGGTTGGCCTTTGGTATAATTGGGAATAAGGTTGTTCCAGCGTCCTGTCCACAACATTGAGCCCAAATATGAAGTATCTATGTGACTTGAAAAGCACTGTGAGACCATCCATGCTATTGTGGCCAAAGGCTTGAAAGGACACTTACTCTCCCATGAAAGGCCTTTTGATCCTGGATCTGCCAGAAAGTCAACACTGGCTTTGATCCCAGCCTTATTTTTTTATCAATGTCAGTCAGTGTGGGTTACCACTCATAATGCCAGAAATTGAGTTGGGCATCTGCAATCATGTTGGCCTTGATCTGAAGAAAAAAAGCTAAGTTGGCATGACCACTATAGGCAAGAACACACTGTTTGGCTGTACTGAGCTTGGGTGGAATGTCCAGTCAGAAACAGAGAGGGTAACCTTGTGACTGTAATGGGAAATGACCATATGAAATGATGGTCCGTTGTGGACCTGATTGGAACAATGGCCTGGAGACTGAGGATGGAACTTCTATATGATATGCAAGAGTCTGGTAGGCTTAACAATGGTCTACATCAAGTTCCAATAAAGAAAAGAGCCTACCTGGAACTATACATTTACCCCGTACCCCTCAACAGAAGGCCTCCTTTTTGCAAAGCTCTGTCTGACCTTCAATATGTGAAGGCACATGAATGTACCTCCAATACTTTTAGTACAGACTCAGGAAATAGCATCATTTAGGAACTAAGAGAGTTCTAGGAACTGAATGTCACCATTTCAGAAGGCAGCGTGTTGTGGAATGTTCTGCCATTCAAAAGCACTCTAAACTGGGCCTAGTAAAATGCACGCATAATCCTAGGAGGCTGAGGTAGAACAATCATGAGTTTGAAGCTAGCCTGGGTCACACACCTTGTTTCAAAAAAAAAAAAACAAAAACAAGCAAACAAAGTAACCTAAAACTCTAGTTGGTCTCTATTTTGATTTAGTGTTTTCTTATTCACATCTCTGTAGCTGACAGACTGAGAAGTCTCTGTATCTTACGATATACATCTCAGGAAGAGATATCTTTGTACTAGTTACTTCCCATTCCGTACTAAGTATTCTTCCTTCCTCTGGCCATATGGCAATAAGATCATCATGATGTATTGACTGTCCTTGTGGTCAGTTGCTTATCTACGATGTAAGAAGTTACGGTGCCATTCCTAAGGAATAGTTTAGAATCACTTTCTTATACAAGGGAATATCGGCCATAAAGTTTCCCTGGGAAGGAAATGATAGAAATGGTAGTCTCTGTTATCGACATGGCTGGTCTAAGATTTCAGGCAGCATAATGCCTGGGGAGGAGACATAACTAAACCTATTGGATAGGGTTTAGGTTTGCATAAGGTAAATGAATAGATGATCACCTAGTTCATCTTTGCACCCAATTAACCCTAGAACACAGCCCTCAATTCTCACAGAATATACCTGGCGCCATTTGTGATTTGGACGAGAGAGGGAAAGGACAGCCTTGATCAGAGTTTCTCTATTGATGGCAAAAGGTGATGATAGAGAATAACTGGTATTCCTTCTATCATGGAAGGCTGCTTGGTCCCTCCAGAAGGCCTCAACAGAGCAGCTGTCAGCCTATACAGAAGAGTAGCTTTGTCCTTGCTTGGTAGCCACATGCCATATATACTTCCTGAGGAACATGCTCCAACTTGTGTTCCCTGCTATATTTGAGTCACTGAAACTGGATCCAGCAGGAACTAGCCATCTCTAGCATTAGTTGGCAACACCAGATTGTTAACTTTTACTGGGCTGAGGCTTAAAGTGAAACAGGAGCTGAGCCTAGCACCAAATACATAGGTACCTCTTCTCAAATTCCTCAGCCCAATGCTACCATGTTTATGCTTAGCTTAGCTCCAGAAATAGCATCCACACTGGGACCATAGGCTGGTGAGCAAGGGTGAAGCAAAGCAGGCAAATATATGGAATATAGCAGGCTAGACAAAATGGAATTCCTTCTTTTCTTGGTGAATACTAGAGGAATAGTGGTTATTTCCTGAATGGAAACATTTCTGCCACGATGCTAACATCTGGTAAAAGAGTTGGTATAACTTAGTGTGAGGAACTCAAACTTGGGTTAAAAAAACCCAATTAAAAATGAAACAAAACAAGGCCCTGAGTTCAAACTCTAGTGTCAGCAAGACAATCTCCCCCACCATAAAATCAAAGCTTGCTATGTGTCAGTGTTTTGTATAATTGATTCTGTAGAAGAAAGTAACAACATCTCTTTTATACTCTGAAAGCTTGTGTGTCCTTATCAGGACATGTAAGTAATTTTTCTTGCTCAGTATCTAAAGATTCATTTTTGAGACAGACATCTGTTTAGCAATCTGAGAACCCCAGACAGAAGACAGACATTCATTTTCCTTTACTCATAGTACAGAGAAGACCAGGGAGGACTGATTTTGTGGCAATGTTCCATCCTGGCCTGGATTTAGGGAGAACAATCCAGAATGGCATTCAGGCACTATCCAAAGAACCTTGGATTGCCAAATGAGTCCTACAAGCCAGGGAGAAAACTCCTTTGGAACCTAAAATGAATTAAAGCCAAGAGGTTCTTAATCAGTCTGCTATTAATGAGGTTATAATATGGTGGAGGGAAGAAGGGCTCATCTGGGAATCAAGACATCTGAGTTCTGGGTGCTAGCCTATGACTAAGTCACTGCATGACTTTAAGGAAGTCCATTCCTTCTCTGGCTATCTCTGACTCCCATCTATACAACTAAGGGTGGGACCAGAGGAGGTTGGAATTCCTTTCCAGTTCTGCTGTTCTATAGTTTGAAGATGAAAAAGTTGATGGTTAAGAGTTCTCTCTTGATGGGTATAATGACAAATGTAGAATAAATCAAGGAGGATAGAATTACCAGTTTTACTTTTATTGTGGGCTGGTTAGTTTCACTGAAAAGTAAACAAATAAAGGATTTTCCTAGCTAGACATCTCCTTCATCTCAAAGCCAATGGATCTTGTAGATAAAAGATGGAGTGGAGTTGTCTGTCAACACGAAATCAACATTATCTGGAAGGACAAAAGCCTTTGATGGCACGAATATGCTGGCAAGTGTGTGAAACTAGTTGAGGTATTTAATAAAAGACTCAAGCATGTGAAAAGTATGCAAATGGAACTGAGTATCATTGCTACACCATTCAGTGAGGAACCAGCTGATGTGCCTAATAACCTGCAACACGAAATCATTCCATTGAAAAGTGACGGTGAACTGAAAGCTAAGTACAGCAAACAATCAGGGCTTGCATTTATAAATGTTACAGAAGCAATAATGAATTTACCACAGTGAGGAGGCACGCACGGAAACCTGCATCTGTTTTGAACAACTTCCCTCTACAGGTAGTTCTTTTCAGAACTTACAATGGCAAGCAGTCTGACACAAACCTGAAAAAGCAGCTGAGAGTAGCAATATCATCAGTGCTAGCTAACATTACATATTTCACCAAAGAGAAGCAGTTATGGTCATCACATTAGGGATGAATTAATGAAATGTTGGACCAAATACAGTAGGCTAATTTTCAAGTTAGTAATTTTGTATGGTCCATGCAAATGGTGTTATGAATATCCAAATGGCTCTTGGCAGAAAAAAAGGTTCCCCTCCTGATCTAAAGAGTAACTGCAACCATTATATCAAAGCAAAATTCTCAGCTGGAAGCCAGTGGCACATGCCTGTAATCCTAGGTACATGAGAGTCTGAGAATGGAAAGATCACAGTTTAGGCCAGCTCAAGCACAGAAGCTTAATAAACACCCTGTCTCAGTCCATGGTTGGGTACAGTGGCATATGCTGTCATTTGCAGCTACATGGAAGGCTGAGAATGAGAGGATCATGATTCAGGATAGCCTGAATAGAAAAATCTGCAGGATTTGTCTCCATAAAGGGAAGCTAGATACAGTGGTGTATGCTTGTGGTCCTAGCAATGACAGGAAGTCTAATATAGGTACATTTCAGCTCAGGGATATGCCAGAGCAGGAAGTGAGACTTGATCCTAAAAATAACGTGAAAAACAGGTCTGGAGGTGTGGCTTAGCAGCTAGCCTAGCAAGTGCAAGGCCCTTTGTTCAAACCCCAGTATCACAAAAAACAACACCCGCTCCCCACCCCCCACCCCTGCAAAAAAAAAAAAAACCCTTTCCCCTCACCCAAGTCAACATTCCAGTTTCCTTTAGGTCATCAGTGGAGTCTGTCTGAGAGGCCCAGATTTAAGGGCTTCCAGAAAGTTCTTTGTTGAAAAATTATGATGTAAGTATGTACTGATTTGCTAGGGTGAATTGGCTGCTTTGGATAACTAAGTTATGTCAATGGGTAGCATAATGGACAGAGCAATGACTTGATTCTGTCTTACTGGACTCCACTTTTTGGAGCCTCAGCTTTGTAATCTGTCCAACCAGGAAAATAACAGTCCTTACAAGTGTGCTGGTTTTAGGATCAAATGAGATTGTATATATATATAAAGCACCCAGCTCAACAAATTGTCTATTTCAATATATATTAGTTATTATTAGTTGAGTGAGGCCTTACAGTTGGGGACCTGGAGCTGTGTGGCTAATCTGGAAATTTAGAGGTAAGTCTGTATGATATTGAACAAAGCAGAGAGGACACAGAAGGCCAGACAGGCAGAAGTGTGAAAGGGAAACATCACATTTTTTCCATGTGCCCAGCCCTGACTCTAGGAAGCAGATTTAGAAGCAGAATCTACCACTGGTCCTGCCCTCTGGAAACATATCCAGAATAAGCCATTTTCCCAAGCCTTGCTCTAAGAGCATCAGAATTTTTGTTAAATCTGCTGTTTGCTGTAAGTCGGACAGTTTCTAATCACTTGAGTCATAAAAATCTCGAGATGAAATGATTGGGAGTTAGCAAGTCCAACAATTTTGTCAGTCATGCTTAAGAGGGTATAGCCTTTCAGTTACTGAGAAAGCTCATAACATGCGATGTAGTGCATGTTATCAACCGTCCGTCCCTTGCTCACTTGGTTAAATTATGTGGTGTTACATGATGTCCTGAGATGAGTCATTCAAGCAGCTGCCATAGTGCATTAATTGTAGAGAAGCTGGATTCCAGAGAAGATGTTCCCAGAGGCTCATGACTAAATACTTATCCAGCAGGTCTTTGAAAGGTTGCATTGGACCACAAGGACACTAAATCCTCACATGCGTTAGAGCTCCAAGAAAGGACAACTTGAAATTACACCATGGCTTTTCTCTCCTTTATTTCCAGAAGAGAACATTTATAATTACTCACTTGGGCCATTCCCACCCTTTCCTTGATGTTTTCTGGCTTTGAAGGCACTTAAATGTTTGCTCCCCTGTGTTCAAAGTCTTACATCACAATTTCTTTATGAAAACAATATGTCTTCTAAATTAACACTAAACAAAAATGAGAATGTCCTTGGAACAGCATCCTATGTAAAGTATCCAGATTTAAAATGAGAGTTTTTTGACCCCTGACCTGTAACAGAGACTCTAATCTTGCATTTCTAGCTGTGTGAAAACTATCTCTACTTGGATGGTCTAATTAATATCACCTTCAACTCCTATGGCCAAACCCAAATGCTTCATCTTTGCCCCAAACCATGGCCCTTTCCCATGATTTTCCCTTCATGGACCTCATCCTCCAGGCTTAGAAATCTCAGTCTCATCCTTGATGTGCCTCTTTCCTTCATCTGCCATTTCACAGAGTGCTAATGTCTGCTTTTCTGCCTTTGCATCATCTTTGGGTCAGTGTTCAATTTCCCTTTGCCACCATGGCCATCATCCTTGTTTTGGTCTTTGACAAATCATGGCGGGGTTCTTAGAAAAGTCTGCTCATGAGTCAGGGTTCATTCATCTTAAAAGATGGTCATCTGTCCTTTTGGTGAATACAAGATAAGTCTTTCTACAAACCTGCATTCAACATGTCATAACTTCCCAAGGCTTTCTACTGGTGATTGTATCAAGTCTAAATGAATCTAAATGAATCTATCAATCAAGAAGCCTCTAGTATTTGAAAAATATAAACTCACTTTTCTAGCTTGAGTTCTATCTTTCCATTTTCAGTTAGTACAAATAAGAAGATGGATTAGTCCTTCCATCTTGTAGGGCCTTTTTTGGCAGTAACTCATGGCTAGGCAGTTTACCACTTGAGCTGTGCCTCCAGCAACTTTTGCTCTGATTTTTTGTCAGTCTTGGGGCTTGAACTCAGGGCCTGGGAATTATCCCTGAGCTTCTTTTGCTCAAGGCGAGCACTCTACCACTTGAGCCATAGCGCCACTTCTGGCTTTTTCTGTTTATGTAGTAGTGAGGAATCAAACCCAGGGCTTCATGCATGCTAGGCAAGCACCCTACCACTAAGCCACATTCCCAGTCCATCTGATTATTTTTGTGGTAGAGTTTTGCCCTTTGCCAAGACAGGCCTAGTCCCTGATCCTCCTATTTATGTTTCCCATCATAGTTAGATTGGCAGGCATGCACCATCATAAACAACTATTGGTTGAGATAAGAGACCACAAGTTCCCCCCAAGCTATCCTTGAGTTGTGATCCTTCCAATCTCTGCCTCCAAAGTAGCTAGGATCGCAGGCATGAGACACTGGACCCCAGCATTGGACCTTTTTGAAGTCCTAATTCTTCCATCAAGTTCATCCTGACTTCCCTGGCGTATAGGAAGTACTTCCTCTGACTCAAATGTTTCACACTGGGCAAGTCTTCCTCCATGGCCACCCCCCTCATTCTCTGGGCCTTGGTGTCTCCCTAAAAAATTAAACTACAGCATTGTTTCTCCAACAGTAACCATTCGTACAATACATTCTTGTTTGCCAACATCTGCAGTCTGGCCCTACATTTACTTACTTCAATCTTGCTTGCTTCTAGCTTGCTTTTTATTTAAGTATTTTATTATGGTAATATATTAATAGTAAAGCTCACCACTTGAAGCATTTTAAGCACAAAACTCAGCTATATTCATCTGCATTTAATACAGTCATGTTGTGTGACCGTGAACACCATTCATCTCCTGAAGTCTTCTCATCTTCCTAAACCAAAACTCAGCACCCAGTAAAAGATAACTCATTTCTTCCCCCAACCCCAGCCCCTGGCCACCATAGTTCTACTTTCTGTCTCTAAAAATTTGAATTACTCTAGGCTTCTCATATGATAGGACTCATTTAGGATTTGTCTTCTTGTGGCTGACTTATGTCACTTAGCATAATGTCCTTCGAATTCGGCCACATTGTAGCATGTACTAGAATTCAGTACATATATAAGTCCTGGGGCTTGAGTTCAGGACCTGAACACTGTCACTGAGTATTTTTTTGCTCAAGGATAGTACTCTCTACCACTTGAGCCACATCTCTCCTTGTGGCTTTTTGGTGGTTCATTGGAGATAAGAGTCTCACTGACTTTCTTATCTAGGCTGGCTTTAAACCACAGTCCTCAGATCTCAGCCTCCTGAGTAGCTAGGATTACAGGCATGAGATACCAGTCACATATGTGAAATAATGGTTTTCAGAAATATATATGTATATTCCTTCCAATATACGGGAAATAAATATATTACAATTACAAATAAAATCTGTATGCTTCTAGTTCCACTAGTATGGAGCTTCTCACTTTTCTGGGAACAGCTGGCTCAGTCTATTTCTGAAAAGCTATGGGTTGCTGGAAGAGTAATTTTCCAACATGGCTGCTTATCAGAATTCCTCAGATGGCTTTGCAAGACTTCCTGGGTAGGATCCAAAACCTACTGAGACAGAATCTCTGGGGATGACCTGGAAGACTGTGTGTCAGCAAGCTCCTGACATATTTCTCATGCTCAACTACATTGGTGGATCACTACTCCAGGGCTGATTCGATGGCAGGATTCCAGATCAATGTCTCTTAAAATATTTCCAATAGCACAGTGCCCAGTCCACATTCAAAAATATCATCTTGACTAATAAATTGAGAATTTCTAAAAATAGCAGAGAGACAAGATTTTAAATCAACGTCTTCCTTTAGGGCTCGTGTATTGTTTTTCCAGAACTTGCTCTGTAAAATAGAGGTCATGCCACTGTACGTGTGTAGGTTTGTTGTGATTCAAATAAAAATAGGTGCACAAAGCTTTGACTATTCCCAGGATATTTTTTTGTATGCATCCTATGAGTCTAGCATCATTCCTAGAGCTGGAAAAGACTGACAAGAAGTTTAAACATGATTATTGTTCTCCCAGAGCGCAGGAACTGTCTGAGGAAAACAAAATAATCCAGATGGAACAAGTGAGGAGCAATGACTTCTGAGCGGGGTGGACATTTAAGCCAGGTGCACTCTGGGCAGGTTTCATGAGTAAGACTTGAGAGCTGAGCCCTGAAGGAAAACAAGATTTAGAGAGAGAAATAGGAGAAGCCAGAACATTCCAAGAGAAGGGAATAGCATTAGACATGGCTTAAAGCAGTTACCCATGTGGTATATTTGACTTGGTCCAGTGAGATTCATCTCATCAGCCCTGAAATAACTCTGGAAAATGTACTGTTTGGAATTCTGTTCCTTAGGATGATCCCTGTGGAAATGCAAACACACCTGCACTAGTTTGTGCATGATCTCACTTACACATTAGTGTTCTCTACTTAAAACAGAATGCTTTCTCCCTAACAGCTCCATGTGATGTGTATAATGAGGGACAGAACTCTGATCAGTAGAGGCCAAAGAAAGGGTCATTTTAGAGGTCTGGAAAGTTTCTACTGAGAATCCAGAAAGCTAGCCTAAGGCTCAGAAAAGATGATGGGTAGCAGGGTTCCCAATTATCAGCAATGCTATCATTGTGAGCACAAGGAAGGTGACAAGTCCTAACCAGAGTGTATTTCAAGTGGCTTTTTCTGTATGTGTGCCTGGGGCTTGAACTCGAGGCCTAGGTACTGTCCCTGTGCTTTTTTGCTCAAGGCTCATGCTCTATCACTTTGAGCCACAACTCCACTTCTGGCTTTTTTCTTGGGGGGGGGGGGTTAATTGGAGATAGTCTCATGAACTTTCCTGCCTAGGCTGGCTTTGAACCCAGTCCTCAGATCTCAGCCTCCTGAGTAGCTAGGATCACAGGTGTGGGCCCCCAGCAACTAGCTCAAGTAGGTTTTTCTGTTGCTGTGCCTGGAGCTTTTGCCAAGCAGGGTAACTTGCACATTGATGTTAAAAAAGCTTCAAGCTTCTGCAATTGGACAGATGAAGATTTGCCACAGATGGGTTCTTTCCCTTATGGAGTATTCAACAAATAGACGATGATGAGCATGGAGACAGGGTGCTTGGGAACCAAGGAGATAACAGGCTCCTGCTTTTCATTTCACACCTGGATTTTCCCTCACAGTTTCTTCAAAGTTTGATTTCTAAGTGCCATCCCTTTGGGGAAAAAATGTCCCCTTAGTTGGGCACCGGTGGCTCACACTTTTAATCCTAGCTACTCAGGAGGCTGAGATCTGAGGCTCACAGTTCAAAGCCAGCCTAGGCAGGAAAGTCCGTGAGATTCTTATCTCCAATAAACCACTAGAAAACCGGAAGTGGCGCTGTGGCCCAAGTGGTAGAGTGCTCACCTTGAGCTGAAGAGCCTAGGGACAGCGTCCAGGCCTGGAGTTCAAGCCCCACAACTGACCAAAAAAAAAAAATGTCCCCTTGGCAAAGGGGTAGCAGACTACTGCTCTGAATAGAGCATATTTCCCGAATAACTGGGTTTAAAGAAAGAGGCTATTTGTTCTCTTTCTGGAGGACTCTGAGATAGCTGCTCTGCTCTGTGGGGTTGTACCTGGGGCATCTCTTTCTGGCTAGACTGCCATTCTCGGCAGCGATTGCACCAGCTAGCCCTGCCAGCCAGAAGCCTTTGTTTGGCTTGTTTAACTTGGACAGACATTTAGGAAAATCAAAAAGCTTGATTCTGGGTACCAAGCAATGAGCCCATGACATGGAAAACCTGTCCACTTTTGTTTTGCTACTTAACCACATAGGATCAGTACTTGCCAGTCAAAGGGAGACTTTAGGTTGTTTTATTTCGTGCTCCAAGTAGGCATAATCATAAGCAATCACTGAATTCATTCACACATGATATCCTAAACTCTGTGTAGTAGACAAAGGAAGTGAAAGCAGGGCCTTGTCTTCAGAGAACAAGATCTTTCCTCCCAACCTTCACACAGAGAAAACACTGAACTCTCCACATGAGGTTAGAGAATGTTGAGGGAAAAATTGTTGAGTGGGAGAGGGGGTTGAGAATCAGTGATGACAGAGTTTGCTAAAGAAGAATGGGAAACAGGCAAAAAGCTGAGAACTGTGCGTTGATAGATATGCTGAAGTTGGAAAGTATATTTGGTTAAGTTTTACCAGTCCACCATTCTGTGTGTGTGTGTGTGTGTGTGTGTGTATTGTGTGCCAGTCAGCTTTTTGTCTAGTGCTCTACCATTTGAACCACAACTCTACTTCTGGCCTTTTGCTGCTTAATTTAAGAATCTCGGCTGGGAAGGTAGCTCAGTGGTAGAGTGCTTGCCTTGCATGCATGAGGCCCTGGGTTCGATTCCCCAACACCACATAAGCAAAAAGAAAAAAAAGCCAGAAGTAGCTCTGTGGCTCAAGTGGTAGAGTGCTAGCCTTGAGCTGAAGAGTTGAGGGACAGTGCCCAGGCCCAGAGTTCAGGCCCCACGACCGGACCCCCCCCTACAAAAAAAAAGAGTCTCTTAGACTTTCTTTCCCAGGCTGACTTAGAACTGTGATCCTTAGATGTCAGTCTCCTGAGTAACTAGGATTACAGGCGTGAGCCATTGGCACCAGGCTTCATGCTATCATTCGTGAATGGAAAATTTTCAAACATTTCTTTATTGCTTCTAGAATTCCAGACTGCCATTTGAAGTCTTGCATTGCCTTACCTCACCTTTCCCTTCCAACAGTATCTCTTAAGGTTCCTAACATGATTCTCCACCCCCTCCCATGCTTTAGCTTCTTCATGCTTCTGCTTCACTCTCTCCTTCCTCTCTAATCTCCAGTGTTACTCATATATCATCTAGTGTGGGAGCCCCCTCACCCAAGAACCTCTCCCTGCCCACACATTGGAATTGTTACTTTCATTTTCCATAGAAAGGAAATAGTACCAAGGGTTGAAGGGGTTCATTTGGTCAGTTCTGGAGAGTTATGGAGCCTCCTACCTTGTTAGGTGAGTATGGAGAAATGTGCTATTATGATACTATTCTTATATAAACTGAGCAATGTAAGAGGAAAAAAAGAGGAGAAAATGAGAGACAGGAGACAAAGACAGAGACTAAAAACCATGTGGGCAATTCTATCTGCTATTTCATTCACTAAGCTTTACCCTGGAGTTACCTCAAGCTGAAAAGTGTGACTCTGATATTCTTTCAGATAGGGTCAGTTCCTGTGAGCTTCTTACAATCTGATTCCCCTTCCCCTGCATATACATACTACACACACTACACACTACACACACACACACACATACAGACAGACAGACAGACAGACAGACACACACACACACACACACACACACACACACGGTTTCTAAAATGCAACATAGCTCCTAAATATAAGCAAAATATTATGTTCCCTTGACTAAAGGGAACATAAACTGCTATAAGGAAAAAATACTATGGTGGGCTTATTGAAAAACGATATATCTGTATCGAATATAACATATTTCTAAGGATTCTTTTCCTTCAGTGTTGGGGATTAGAACCCAGGATTTCTCATATGAGAGCTCAACCAACTGAGAAAACTCCCCAGTCTTCAAAGGAATTGTTGAGGAGTAGTTGGGGCATAAATGATAGCTGAGGAGAGAAAGACTGGACTTTGCCATACTAGTCTTTCACCAAGGGGTGCAAAAATTGTGTGAATGGAGCCCATATCTTAAATTCCTATCTCCTCACTGTGCTGTGGGTCACTGTAAGTCACTCAAGCAAAGTGACTTGAAAACAACAGCTGTACCACAAGTCTTTAATGAATGATTATTTATTAGACAATGTTAACCTCTGCAGTGAGGTTCCTGAGATACCTCCACACTCTCCACAAAATGCACAGGGAGACTGATGCCTTAGCACCATCGAGTGCAGAACTTGTTGGCATTCTCGGTGCTATTTCCAGAAGTGGCATCTGTCTATTCCCATCCCAAGCTGGATCATCTGAGAACCTGGCAGTGTCCTACTGGTGCCTGTTCAGCTGTCACCTTCCAACTCCTGGTTCTGTTTGTGCAGTGTGTCTCCTTGAGCAGGCCTGTTATTTTGAGTCTACGTTAACAGCTGTCAGCATTTTAGGCGTAGCTCACGTAGTTCTCGAATTAGTTGGAAATATTTGAACCCTAGAAAAGTAACTATAATGTTCTGAGGATGAAGGAAATATTGAGGCAAGTATCAACTGGCAAACACATGCACGAGCTAAGAAGACTGGAGTCCCTGGTGATAAAATAAGATGAGAACAGCATAGCTGGGCCATCTTGTCTTACACACATTTTAGTAGCAGGGGGCTGAGGTACTAAATTATTTATATAATTTTTATTAGCCTGTGGTTCAGGAATTGGCCAAATAATGAGAATGTTTTCTATATGACAGACTGACGAAAGTACAGTTGTTTTGCTCTAGTAGACAATAATTTTGATTCCTCAATTTAAAAAGCCATCTGAGTTATACATATGCCCTAGGAATGAATGCTCAGAAAGTCAAGTTGTACCTCTTGACCTCACTCTTTAAAAAATTTGAGAATAACTTCTGCTTTCAAATCTGATATGGTACTACACTGACCTACAGCAATTACACTCTGGCTCTGAACCAAATTATTACGATATGATTACTTCTCTTGGAGTAAGGCCCAGATAAAGTAGAGAGTAGTATTTTTTTTAATGACAAGATCTCTTCTTGTTATGTAGCCCAGGTGATCCTTGAACTCCCCGTCATTTTGCCTCAGCCTCTAGAGTGCTGGAATTACAGGCACAAACCACATAGGCTTAGAAAGTACATTTTCTAAAATGGCAAGGCATTGATGCACTTGAAGGTCATAGCAATTTCTTCTACCTTCAAGATCAAGTTTAATTTAGTGATTTAAGAGGAGCCGGGGACATCATCTTTTCCTTTACATTTTTACTGTTCTTTTGGATTTCTTTAAGGATGTGGGATGTCAAATTCTTCTTCAATGTTGCCTTTCGATAAATCAAGTTTGGAATATGTAATGGAATAAAAAAACCCAAATATTTCTATCAAACCCTCTGTCATCAAAAAGGCTTTCTTGAAACTAACAGTAAAGACAAAGATCATGAGTTCAATCCTGAAAGGACCAATTACCTTCATTTCTTTCTAGATGATTCTGGTGTCAGTAGTTTAGTGACTATACTTTGAGAAAAGTTACCTTACAGGTTAAACTAAATCATTTCTATGGTCTAAGGAAAAATAAAGCCTCAAAGTCATTGCCTTTAGTGAGTCTCTCTCTGTCTCTCTCTGTCTCTCTCTCTCTCTCATCGGTCGTGGGATACTGTCCCTCAGCTTTTCAGCTCAAGGCTAGTGCTCTACCACTTGAGCCACAGCTCCACTTCTGGATTTGTGAGTGATTTATTGGAGATAAGCATCTCACAGACTTTTGTGCCTGAGCTGGCTTTGAACTGGGATCCTCAGATCTCAGCCTCCTGAGTAGCTAGGATTACAGTTGTGAGCCACTGGTGCCTTTAGTCTCTTAAATTTTACTTTTCACGAAAATAAGTGCTTAGGAATCATTTTAATCCTGTTTGCTTCCAGTCAATAAATTACTGATAGAGCTGATAGACACCTGTAATCCTGAAATTCAGATTTAACTGACTATTCTGTATTTTATCTGGCAAGCCTATCTCTACCACCACCTTCTTCTTGGAGCATGTGTTTTGTCTAAGACTTGGACAACACGAGAAGAAGTTTTGCAACTCAAGGCCAAGAAGGAAGTGAGCTCTCTCTTTTTTTTTTTTTTTTTAGCATAATACAATAAAGGAGACATGCTAGCAGGAGATTATCTGTCCACACTGGAGAAATCTCAGTCTCTTTTGTGATGGGGAATGGCAAGGTAATGTGTAGGAGAAGAGAGGAAGAAAGTGATTAGGCACACATGCATGGGATTCCAAAGAATGTACAATGAGTTATCAAAGAATACAACTCAACATTTGTTTCTACAGCCTCAGCAAAGAATAGAGGCCCAAGGAGTTCTTCAAGTAGAAAGCTGCCTCCATTTTCTGCTGCCATCACCAAAGGAAATGGAGCATGTTGATACCACACAGCACCATTTCAGAGTCATTGCTTGACTCTTTTAATGAATTCCTAAATCCACTCACAATTGGGAGTCCAGAAGGGAGACGGTAAAATTCACTGTGCTCTCTGGCTTCCACAGGCCCCTCCCCTGCAGGTGAGGTTTTGCAAGGTATTCTTTGCTTTTTCTGCTGCTCTGTGTATGCTGCTCTGATTTGAAAAACCTAGCTCAACTCCTTGCTTCCAAGGTACAAGTGTCTCCCTCACTCCTCCTAGTTCAGTAGTCTTGCTTAGAACTCTCCAAGAGCCAACATCTCTCTCTACTATCAAGCTATCTTTTTGCCCCCAAATAGATTAATAAGGATAAAGTAATTACTTTGCTGTAAATTCAGGCAAATAGGGATATTTGGTGGTCCTAGGTAATCAACAAGGGTAAGAGTGATTTTAAAAATTAACAGAAGAAGCTAAGTGCCAGTACGCGGCTGCAGTCCTAGTTACTCAAGAGGATGAGGATTTGAGGATCATGGTTGAAAGATAGCCTGGGCAGAAAAGTCCATGAGACTTTTATCTCTATTAACTAGCCAAAAGCCAGAATTCAAGGTGTGGCTCAAGTGACGTACAGTCAGCTTTGAACAAAAAAGCTAAGAGAGAGTACCTTGGCCCAGAGTTCAAGCCCTAGGACCAGCACAAAGAAAAAGAATTAATAGGGTTGAGAGTATGTTTAGGCTATGAGTTCAAATCCTAATTCTTGCAAAAATATTGCAACAGTTTTCTTCCTGATAAAATGAATGTATGTTTATTGTAAAAAAATCAAGTCAAATATAAAAAAGGAAAATCAAATATCTCTATCTCTAAGGCCCATACACAACAACTGTTTTTAAAAAATTCTTTAAATAGTTGTCCAAAGGTGTTTCAATTTAACATGTCAATTTATGAAGTCAACATTTTATTTTATTTTATTTTATTTTTTATTTTTGAACTCAACATTTTAATATTTTACATTCATCCATCTGCTCACTCATGCACCTATCCATCCATCCATCCATCCATCCATCCATCCATCCATCCATCCATCCCCTCGACAAATATTAGTGCCTATGACACACTACGCTGTTTTACAGTTGAACAATACATCAATAAAAAAGCAAAACTCACTCTTGTGGCCCTATTAACATAAAGGCATGAATACATGTGCATCCATGATTTTACATTAATAAGCTCATATTATATTGGCTATTTTGGAACCTGCTCTTTCCTGTAATAATGTATTATAGACCTCTTTTATATGTGTGAATACATATTTAACTTATGTCTTCATTTTAATAGCTGCCTGATAGTTTATGTGTACCATGATTTATTTAGTCATCTCCCAAGAACTAGTTTCAGCTTTTGCTATTATAAAAAGTACAGTTAATCCTCCATATCCATGGCTTTTACATCTGCAGATTCCACCAGCTGTGGATTGAAAATATTTGGGAAAAAAAGATGTTGTTACTGATGTATAGTTGTTAGCTTCACCCACAATAGTTGTGTCTGTAATGAACACATGACTTTTCTTGCTATTCCCTGAACAATAAAAAAACAATTACTTACATAGTTACTCACATTTGGTTAGTTATTTTAAGTAATGTAGAGATTATTTACAGTATAGAGGAGGACGTATGGGTTCTATGCAAGCACTACATCATTTTACATAAGGGACGTGAGCATCTACAGATTTCTGGCATTTGCAGGAGATCTTGGAATCAGTCCCTTGTGGAAACCAAGGACAAAAAGAATCAGTAAAGAATGTACTTGAACATGTATAACCTTATATGCCTAGCCGATCATTTTATTAATTAAATTCATAGTTTTACTCCTCTTTGTCTACTGATTTGATTTTTCTTCTTCTCCTTTACTATCTTTTCTTTCTCTTCTTGACCTGTAAATGTTAAAGGATCCCAAACTAATTCCATAGTCCTCTTTTCTAGTTCCACTCTGCCCTCATGAATGGGATTATGTGACCTCATAAAAGAGTTTGATGGAACAAGTTTATCCCTTGTTTTTCTCTTCTGCCCTTCTGCCATGTAAGGACACAGTGTTCCTCCCTTTTGTAGGATGCAGTAAGAAGTAGCTCTCTTGAAATTACAGATTTAGCCCTTACCAGACAATAACCCTGCCTGCATCCTGACACCCCATCCTCCAGACTATAATGGTGGAAATAAATATCTATAAATAATAATGAAATAAATTGTGAAATAACTTTGTGTTCTTCTTCAATTTTCCTGCCTGTGGTATTTTGATATAGGAGCACAAATAGACTAAATGTCTTTTTTTTGGTGGGGGGGGTCTTGTCGTGGGGCCTGAACTCTGGGCCTGGGCGCTGTCCCTCAGCTCTTCAGCTCAAGGCTAACACTCTACTACTTGAACCACAGTGCCACTTTCAGATTTTTTCTTTTTGCTTATGTGGTGCTGAGGAATCGAACCCAGGGCCTCATGCACGCAAGGCAAGCACTCTACCACTGAGCCACCTTCCCAGCCCCAGACTAAATGTCTTAACCAGTCTCTAAGTCTCCCCTGTTGCCCCTAAACAGTTCTTTCACTGTAAATAGCCAAAGTTGTTTTCTAAAGATATAAATCAGAATCTGGGCACTGCTGGCTCAAGCCTGTAATCCTAGCTACTCAAGAAGCTGAGATATGAGGATCATGGTTCAAATGCAGTCCGGACAGGAAAACTCTGTGGTAGTCTTCTCTCCAATAAACTACTCAGACAAAGCTAGAAGTGGAGCTGTGGCTCAAGTGGTAGAGCACTAGCCTTGAGCAAAAAAGCTTAGGGACAGTATCTAGGCCCTGAGTTCAAGCCCCAGGACCAGCAAAAAAAAAAAAAAGACATAAATCAGTTTTTATGTACCCCATGCTTAAATCCATTGAATTTAAATTACAGTTGAGATCAAATTTCACAAATAATTACAAGTGTGCAAAATCCTGTTTTATTAAAGCTCTTTGCTACTTCAGCCACATGCTATATAAACTCCTTTTTTCATTAGCATTTCTATTCCTTGACTGCACTAAGCTCATCCGTGGTCAAGAATGCTTTCTCCACCTAAAACACTCTCCTCCTGGATCTTCATGTGTTTGCCTCCTTTTTCAGATTGTAGCTTATGTATCACTGAATGCAGAAGTCGTTATATCATATAGCATAGTCCTCACCCTTAAGTTACCCTATTTCATTGCTCTGTCATACTGCTACCATGGTAGTTATGATTATCTGAAAATAATACTTTGTTCAGTTATGTATTTCTATAAGCTCCCTCACTTTATGAGAGCAAAAGCTTTGCATATCTTGTTTACAAAGATGCAAAATCATAACTTGTTCCATAGTAGGGGCTCAATACAGGAGGAGTCCTTATCTAGGAGAGTTTCCACTTACCCTACTACTTACTTAATCACCCTGCCTATTCCTCCTATAAAATATACTGCATAATATTAAAAATGCTTGAAGCTGGGCTAGAGGTATGGTTCAAGTGGCAGAGTGCTGGCTTAGCAAGCACAAGATGCTGAGTTCAAACCCCAGTGCCACCACCAACAAAAAGCTTGAAGCTAGTTAGGTTATTCTTTAATTCACCCATATCTTTTTTTTTTTTGGTTAGTTGTGGGGCTTGAACTCAGAGCCTGGGTGCTGTCCCTGAGCATTTTTACTCACAGCTAGTGCTCTACCACTTTGAGCCACATTGCAACTTCCAGTTTTCTGGTGGTTATTTGGAGATAAGAGTCTCAGGGACTGGGCGCCGGTGGTTCACACCTGTAATCCTAGCTACTCAGGAGGCTGAGATCTGAGGATCACGGTTCAAAGCCAGCCTGGGGAAGGAAAGTCCGTGAGACTCTTATCTCCAATAAACCACTAGAAAAACGGAAATGGCATTGTGGCTCAAGTGGTAGAGCGCTCGCCTTGAGCTGAAGAGCTGAGGGACAGAGTCCAAGCCCAGAGTTCAAGCCCCATGACCAACAACAACAACAAAAAAAAGAGTCTCAGGAACTTTCCTGCCCAGGTTGGCTTTGAACTGGAATGGTCAGATCTCAGCTTCCTGAGTTGCTAGGATTACAGGCATGAGCCAACGGTGCCCTGCTACCCACATACTTTTTCTCATCATTTAAGTAGTATATTTACTAAAAGGTAAGTTTTTTTTCTCTCTCAGTATTATCTATGTTGGTTGAAGTATGTAATTTAAACAGATCATCTAGTAGTGCAAAAAACGAAGAGTTCTTTCTGTGAAAACTGAATGTTTTTAAAAATTGAAGAGGAGATTCAAAAAAATTAACCAAAGCTTATGGTTGTATGTAGACAAGACAATCATAAAAGCCTGAGAAAATAATGATAAATATTAGGAGTATGTCTTTAGATCCTGATTCACTTTCTAAAAACGAGAAACTTTAATTTGGAATAAATCTATTGTGAATGCAGTTTACGTAAGACCAAAAGAACTCAAACTGAAGGAGTCCCAGGTATAAGATAAATAAAAATAAATAGAAATCCAGACACCTCATAGTGAACATAAATAGAAAATTCTGAAAATAACCAGAGAGAAGAGATGGATTATGTTTAAAAACTGACTGACAATAGGTAATGAACATCACCTTTCTATTAGCAACACAGAGTTCAGAAGACAATGGAATGGCATTTTCAAAGGGCTGAAGGAAAATACTCATTAAACTTTTTATATAGAGAATTGAATTATCATTCACAACTGAGGGCAATTAAAATAAAAAGACTAAGAAGGTTTGAACAGTTGTAGATGTCACTAAATGAGTTACATAAAGATTCAGGCACCAGTGGCTCACACCTGTAATCCTAGCTACTCAGGAGGCTGAGATGTGAGAATTTCAGTTGAATCCAGCCCTGGAAGACATGGAGAGACTCTTATCTTCTGTTAATTAGCAAGAATCTAGAAGTAGAAGTGTAGCTCAAACGGTAGAGCAACAAACAGGCTTGAGTGAAACAGCCAAGTGAGAGTTCAAGCCCCAGAACTAGTAAAACAAATGAAAAGACTGTTTAACTGGTGTACAGCAAAAACCACAGAATAAAAAATAGGGATTGAAGAGACAATAAGTAAAAAAAAATTGTTAAGGAGATGGCAAGTTAAAAGAAGCTTCCAATAAAAGAATGAGGTTTCTTTGGGGATAACTAAAATATTTTAAAATTATGGTGACTAATACCTCAAAACTGGAAAAATAAACAAAAATCAATAATAATATCCAGTACTTGGGAGGTAGAGGCAGGAAGATTTCAAGTTAGAAGTCATCCTGGGTTGAATGATTAGATCCTGTTTCAGAATATTAAAAAATGTATTTAAAAAGAAAATAAAAATAGATGCCAGACGGATAGATGGGTGAAAGAAACAACAAAAAAATCATCATACATGTAGATGAGAAGATTGCTTACACAGGAAATGCTAGAGAACCTAAACCGTATTAAAAGGAGTGAGAACGTTCAACAAGGTTTTCACATGTATTTACATGAGGAATCAGTATCATATATACCAGAAATAACCAATTAGAACGTCATTCTTGTTTTGTGTTTTTTTTTTGTTTTTTGTCAGTCATGGAGATTAAACTCTGGGTCTGGGCGCGGTCCCTCAACTCTTCAGCTCATGATAAGTGCTCTACCACTTGAGCCACACACAGTGCCACTTCTGATTTTCTGGTGGTTCATGGGAGATAAGAGTGTCAGGGACTTTCCTGCCCGGGCTGGCTTTGAACCGTGATCCTCAGATCTCAGCCTCCTGAGTAGCTAGGATTACAGGTGTGAGCTACCGACGCCTGGCTTGAATGTCATTCTTAAAGGAGTAAAAGTGTTCAAAGTACATATGACTAGCAAGAAGCTAGTAGTATGAGTAGTGCATGAGCAATAACACTTGAAGAAACATCCTTTCAACAAGTATCTTTAGGTACTTTATTGCCCTCATTTCAGAGCAGTGACCACTTTCATCCACTCAATTACCACTGTTAACAATATGGTTACCCACATGATCGTTGTGTAAGACCTTTATGGAAAAAATTATGAAAATTATTTAAAGTCATAAAAGATGGTCTTGTACTTCCAGTTCCAGGACAAGATGAATTAGAAGTACTTTTTGCTATTCTTTCTGCCAAGGACAGCTAAAAAACCTTGAACATTATGTATAAAATAAACATAAGACCACCCTGACAGACAAAAGAGGGCAGACTGAGAAGGGCCTTGGGAACTGAAGAAACTTATTGATGAGGTCCTTCTCTTTTCTTTTTTGCCTCATCTCTCCCAGGCTGTGTGATATAGAAATTGGCAACTCAGAAACACTAATGAGCACAGGTCCTCCCCCTCCACCCCACCAAAACCCCCAAAGGCTGTCTTCTCGGGTCCACGTACCAGAAAAGGAGCGACTCACTAGGACCAAAACCTCTTTCCAACAGTTGCTCTCTACCTCAGCCAAACCCACACTTAGAAAAAGTATGGTCTTGATTCCACTCAGGCCAGCAATGGCTAGATAGGGAAGTGGACTTTCAGTCTCCCTGGGTGGAAGACGGTATCCCTACCACTTAACCCGTGTGGTGTTTGAGATAGCAGAGTGGGAAGCTGGCACTGTGACTAAGTCCCTTCTCTCCACAATGTCAGTGGAGCTAATACAGGGAGTCTACACTGCCACTTGCAGCTTCTTTCACTTATAACAGTCTCACGGGAAGTCTGCTTTAGCAGAAGATTGCATTAAGGTCTACAACACTCCAAAATGTCCAAGTTTTAATTTAAAAAATCAATTGTCACAGCAAACCCCAGGGAAACCTCAATTGGAATGAGAAAAGATACCAGGCAGATACCAAGACTGATAGGACACAAATCTTAGCATTATCTAATCAGATGGTAAGGCAGCCATCTTAAAAAAAAAAAGAGTTGGAATAATTAAAGACAAACGTACTGGAAAGATGGAATGAAATCCTCATCAAAATAGAAAACATAAAGGACCAAATGGGGAGAGGGAAACAGCTGAATTTTGGGAGCTGTTGACTGCTATGTTGGAATCCTCTGGAAACTCGCTTGCCTACATTCAATTTGAGGCCAAAAATCCATAACTTAATGAGAAGAGATAATGGACCACAGCAGAGACATCACTCCATGCAAGTGGCGTGTTTGACTACAACAAGAACAAGGGCAATGGCAAGGCAAGCCAACGACTTGGTTTTAAGTATGGAGACATTCTCCATGTTATGAAAACCTTTGCTGACAAGTGTCAGCGAGCCAGCACAGAGTCGTGCTGGAACGAGATAGCAAGATAAACATCACCCCCAGAAAATAGAGGAGAGGAAGAAGGAATGTGCCCCATTCAAGACAGTAAAAGTTTAATGCACACCCCTGGACTGATTGATTCCAAAGGGCCCTTCAATGACAAGCATAAAGAGCACCTCATTTCTCACAAAAATTCCCTTTCAAAAAGAACAAGGAACAGAGTGAGCAGAAAACCAACGATCCTGAACGACAACAAGGAGACCTCGTTCTTTTCTATGAGCTTCTTGCAAGGCAGCAAATAAACTCAACCCGGTCAGTGATTATCTTGGACCCTGTGAAGGGTCAAATCAATGATAGGGTGATATCTGAATTTCCTGATGAATTTGGCTCCTAAGGGCCTCACACTATGAGTTCAAAGTGTGGGTACAAAGTAGCAGTAGCAGAGACTATCACAAATTTCTGTGAGGCAAGCTGTGCAATGACATTATGCAGTCGGTGAGATCTGTAGCAGAAAGGAGAAAACACTATCGACTTGGCATATCAGGAAATGCAATAAGTGGTTATAACTCACCCACTTCAATATATACCATTGCTATATTCATGAAGACTAAGTCCTTTGATTGAGCAGTTAATCTAGAACAAGACTTTGGAGAATGGTTTACAGCTATTGTCCAAGGAGACGCATCAATAGTTATATCTATCTATCTATAATACAAGTCTGCTATGGAAAAGCAATATGGTCCGTTCATCTGGATTTCCTCAAAGGAAATGTTAAAAATTAACTACCACACCTTTGGTAGTTCTCAAATCTGGCAAATGTGCTAAATATATAGATTCAAGAAGATAAGTATAAATTGCATGGGATGAGGGAGAATGATGGAATGTGTGACATTGGCCAAGAGGCATTGAACTCAGAAATTGACATGTTGAATTGAAACTTCTTGGTGTAATTACTTAAAGATAATTTTAAAAAGAAATTAGTAGGACTTTTTCCAGTTTCCCTTATCTACAATAACTAATATATGTCTAGCACAAGCAGAAAAGATCAAAAGCTATGTACATATGACCATATAAGATGATGTTAAGCAAAATGAACCCCAATATAGGGACACAAGAGGTTTTATCTTTCTTGCTATTGTTTTTAATGTACTTATAATGTACTATGTGATTTTTTTGTTTCTTTTGTATGTTCTTCCCCCATGGTATAATCATTGTATTTGATTCTGGTGCCCTGCATCTTGTATACACATTTTTCTAATTTAGGGAGGGGAAGGGAAATAACAAAAAACTGAAATAAGGATACAAGTTGACCCATTGTAGCAATGAGATGTACAAGACACTATGTTGAAAATAAACTTTACAACTTTGGGGGAGGAGGGAGGAGTGGGGGAGGTGGGGAGGGAAGGGATGGCAGGGGAAAAACAAAGGAGGAGGTAACAATGCTCGATAGGAAATGTACTCATTCCCTTACTCATGTAACTGCAACCCCTCTGTACAGTATCTTTACAGTAAAAATATACATCTTTAAAAAAGAAATTAAGGTGAAAGCTATCTTCAAGGACTCGAGTCTCCCTATTTAGCCTAAGGCCAATCTCTGTAACAGAGAGGATGGAGAACTTTTTCTGAAGTCTTCTCATGGCCTATCTATACTCTGTGCTGCTCTCTCTGTCTCTCTCTCTGTCTCTGTCTCTGTCTCTCTCTCTCTGTTATTTTAAAATAAAATTTCCTATCAGCTTAAAAATATATTAAGGCCAACACAAATGAAATTTCTAAAATTGAAAAATCCTGAAAGCAGCCAGAAAGAAAATACACTTTCTTTGGGAAAAAGAATAATCTACGGACTTTTCATCAATAGGGGTTACAAGAAAAGTCAGATATTTTTTTCAAGTGCTGAAAGAAAAGAAAAGCCAGCACAGAATTCTACGTTCAACAAAAATATCCTTCAAGAATGAAGGGGAAGTTAAGACATTCTCAGGTAAAGAAAAACTAAAAGAACTTATCACTAGCAGACCAACTACTGAAAAATAGCGAAAGGAAGTTCTTTAAACAGAATTAAATGAGAGGAAGAATCCTGGAGCACCAGGAAGGAAGGAAGAACAAAGAATTTTTTTCAGTATGGGTAAATACAATAGGTTTTCCTTTTCTCTTGAGTTTTCTAAATTATGTCTGACAGTTGAGGCAAAAAGTAAAACATTGTCTAATATGTTTCTCAATGTATGAACAGGAAATAGGATAATTTATTATGAACTGGAGAGGGAAAGAAATTATAAAGGGAGGTACAGTTTTATGCATCATTCTAACTGGTAAAATGAGAATTCTAGTATACTGGCAATACGTTATGATGTATAATAAAAGCACCAGAGAAAAGGATAAATTTCTGTTGGTAAATCTAATGTAACTTACTAGTAGACTGATTACATATTGTGAACGATGCCCTAGATTCAAGACCCAGAATGACAAGAAATGTTCAAGTAATCCATAGAAAGGCAGGAAGATGAAAACAGAGAAATATAAATCAGTGAGCAAACAGAGAACACCATAAATAGAAACAACTAGAATATTTTTCAATATGTAAATAGTTGAATTGTGATAGATCCATACCATGAGCACTACTTATCAACAAAAAGGCTAAAGGGATTGATAAGGCACTGCCTAGCAAGTGCAAGACCCTGAGTTTAAACCCCAGTACTGTCCCCCACCTCCAAATTTCCAAACCTAAGCAGCACACTACTGATTCGCACAATTAGATGGATCTCCAGGGAATTATGCTGAGGGGAAAGACAATCTCAGAAAGTAAAATTCTGTATGATTCCATTCCTGTGATGTTCCTATTTATTTATTTATTTATGTTGGTCGTGGGGCCTGAACTCTGGGCCTGGGCACTGTCCCTCAGCTCTTCAGCTCAAGGCTAGGAATTTACAACTTGATACACAGCACCACTTCTGGCTTTTTCTGCTTATGTGGTGATGAGGAATGGAGTCTAGGGCCTCATGCATGCGAGGTGAGCGCTCTACCACTGAGCCACCTTCCCAGCCCCTCCTGTGATGTTCTTGAAATAATAAAAGCATAGAGAACAAGTTAGTGGTTTATGAAGTTAGAGATGGGGTACAGTGATATATCTATCAAGTTAGAATAATTCTGTATCACGATTGTAATGATGATTATATAAATTCATGTGTGTGATAAAATGACATAGAACAATATATGCATATGAAGCCAATACAGAGAAAGAAAATAATTAGTACAGGGACTTTTCTATACTAAATTTCCATCTTTTTTTTTGTGCCAGTAGTGAGGCTTGATTGCAGGGTCTGACTGCTGTCCCTTAGCTTTTTTGTTCAAGGTGAGTGTTCTACTACTTGAACCATAGCTCCACTTCCAGTTTTTTACTTGTTAATTGAGTAGCTGGGATTATAGGCAGGAGCCACCAGCATCTAACTATTTTCAACTGCTTGTGGTTTATAAATATATCAAAATAAAGCAGAAAAGAGTAACTCTAAAAGAGCTATGGCATGTTCATATATAGGAAGACTCAACACAAAGACAGTGCTTCTCTTCAAGTGGTTGTTAAATACTATTTATTTTGTTGGGTTTGTTTTTTTTTTTGTGTGCTGGTAGTGGGGCCTAAACTCTTGCTCTTTTGCTTGACTTTCTTGCCTACATCTTTTACTGCCCTAGTTGAACCACACTATCATTTAACCAGCATTTTACTGGTTAATTGAGGACAGAGTCTCATAAGCTTTTCTGCTATGGTTTATAACTGAGATTCTCCAAGTCTCAGCATCATGAGTAGTTAGGATTACATGTGGGAGCCAGTGGTGCCTGGCTACAAGTTTGTTTTTTTTTAAATAGGAGTTAACAAACTAATTATCCAGAAGATTTATAGAGTTAGAGTTAAACATAAGAGCTATACATCAAAGAAAGGCAAGATAATTTTGAAGAATAATGAGGGGCACATTGCCAATGCTTATCATTATGTTACAGCAATTAAAACACTGTAGTATTGGCAGACAGACAAACAAATAGAGCAGTGGAATAAAGGAAGACCTAAACTAACTCATAAATCTATGAGAACTAGACATAGAACAGAGGTTGGTTGTAAGTCATGGAGGATAGGATATAGATTACTGGATAAATTGGGTTAAAATATTTATGTGAGAAAATATATAATTAGATAACTTCTTCAAACCCTTTATAAAAGTCACAATCTCGCAAATCTCAGCACCTAGGAGGCTGATACTTTAAAGTTAAAGACTAGGTATGGTGACATGTTTGTCATTCCAGATGCTTGGCAGGTTGAGGCAGGAAGATTGTTTAGCCTAGGAGTTCAAAGACTAGCCTGACTAATACAGCAAGACCCATTTCCAAAAATAAAATTAAACATAAGCCATATATAGAAGACATTTGTCATATATATATATATATATATAAAACTGAGAAAGGAATAACATCAAAAACATATAAAATACACACGGTAGTTCCCTTCTATTAGCAGTTTTACTTTCTGTGGTTTCATTTCTCCAAGGTCAAACCCAATCCAAAACATTAAATGGAAAATTCCAGAAATAAAGTGCCAGTTTTCCTTATAGATGTTATCATTTCTACAATGTAGTCACATTTATCAATCATTTCAAGCAAACTTTATAATTTTTTTTCTGTTTTTAAGATTTGCCTTAAATTACTATAAAACTTCTCTTTTAACATTTGAACCGATAATTTATTTTGGATTTTGTTCTTATGTGATTGTGACATGGTCTCACTATATAGCCAAGGCTAGCTTTAAACTCAAGCTGAAAGTGTATGTACTTTTTAACTTTGCCTTCTAAGTTAGAGAAAATATTCCAGAGAAATGCCCATCCAATGGACATTGCAAGTTAGTTGTTCCTAAAAGATAGCTAAACAACTTAAAAATGTGTCAAATGAAGAATGAATATACTGAATGTGTCTTGATGGCACTAAAGAACTAGATCAATATGTGCACACATGGATAGATGTCCAGACCCTAATGCCGAGTAACAAACAAAAAGCCACACAAAACAATATCATATATTGCTCATAACCTGGAAATAAAACCATCAAATTAATGAAAATGAATTCACAGAGATAAAAGACAAAAGGGAGCTTCAACTTTTTCCCCTTCTTTTCCTGTCTTGTCTTTTTTTGGGTCCATTTTGTCCTTTCCTCTCTATTTCTTTGTCTCTCTGTCTCTGTTTCTGTCTCTCTGCAGTTTTGGAGATCATAGCTATTCCTGTAGTAATATGCTTTATTCTAAAAACAGGAAAGCCAACCAGGCACCTATGGCTCAGGCCAATAATCCTAGCTACTCAGAAGGCTGAGATTTGAGTATCACAGTTCAAAGGTAGCTGTGGCTCAAGTGGCAGAGTACCATTCTTGAGCAGAAAAGCTAAGGGACAGAACCCAGGCCCTGAGTTAAAGCCCCAGTACTGATGCACATGTGCATGTATGCATGTGTGTATATATGTGTGCATACATACATACACACACAGGAAAAAAACAAGTCATAAATACAGAAGACAGTATGTATTTTACAGAACACAAATGTCTGTTATGCCCCTCTCTATGTATGTGTATGCTGTCTTTTAAAAGTTTTCTGTACAAATTGAATGGTGGGAAACATAGTATGCCAAGTAACTTTAGGTGATGGCCTTCCCAGGGACATTTTCATTTGTTAAAGAAGGCTACAATATTCAATCCAAAATCCGAGACAGGGTCACTTAGGTAGCATGTGTTTCCAAGGTGAAATTCAAAGGGCGTCATTTTCTTCCCAGTGCTGGTCCTGCAATTTGGGTAAGCTGGCACCACTCAGACACTATGATAGCTTGCCTCGGGCCAGGCAGCATGGAGAAGAGGAGGGGACAGAGCTCCCTCGCTGTTCACCCCAATTAGGCTCTCATTCTTGATAAATAAAATGGTGTTTTAAACACCACCCCATTAAATTAAATTTAGAGGAAGATTTATAGAAACGCAGACACCTAAGTGCAAATAAATCCTTTCCAACATTCTCAAGCTTTTATTCTATCTTGTTCATCGGACCAGAGCAGATGGAACACAATTTAAATTTTTCCTTAGCTCATCTGCAATGTATCAAGGCTTGTCCTTGGCTCTGTGGCTCCCACTCCCTTCACCTCAATCACCTCCACCAGTTGTTTAAATGACTCCAATCTTTCTTCAGCCACAGTTTTTCAAGTGAGAGTCTTTTTTTTTATTGCTCTGGGCATGTTCCTTATCCTAGCCAGTGCTCAGAATTTTAACTATCTAACTCTTCAATTTCTCTCTGTCTCTTTACATGGGGGAGAAACTGGATTTCTGTTACACACAGTTTGGCAAAGGCCAAGAGATTACAGCCAGATGTACATCTGCATGTTAGCAGCCAGAAGGCCTGGGATGGTGCTTTTTAATAAGAAGGGAGTAGTCATCTTCCTGCTCTCAAAGGAGAGGGCCTCCTCCCTCCCATCAGATGATTTGGCTGCTGCATGTTCACTGATTAATTACTGAGGTCGCAACTTTATACAACTGGGTCGCTTTAACAATTCTACCAGGCTCCCAGCTAATTCCTGATGTATTTTCTTAGTTTGAAAAGAACTCTTCCCCCCTCCTTTTTTTTTCCAGAGCATATGTTGGTTTAAAAAAAAAAGCAAGAAAGAAGAGAAAAGAAGAAAAGAAAACAGAAACAACAAAAAAATAGTCGAGCAGAACAAAGTTGGTTTGTTTTTGTTGCTTTGAGACAGGGTCTCACTGGACTGCCCAGATGGGTCTAGAATCGATGATCCTCCTCTTTACCCCTCCAGTGCTGGGATTACAATCATGCACCTGGCAAAGCATCATTTTAAAACAAATAATAACTGATTACACTACCACATTTAACAGTATTGAAAGCTCAGGACTGGAAGAGTATTTTCAATGGCATAGAAGCCTTGTAATACCCTTCGTATCAAAACCCTCAACTGACCACTTATTCTATTTGTCTGCAATGTATCACTTCAATTATGTTCTGGTCAACTTTAAAAATCCATTTTATACTGGATAAATAAAGCAACAAATGCACTCTTCTGTGCCCCAATGGCTACCCAAACCTTATCTGGCTGCCCCAAAGAGATAGCATATCTAGTTCCTTATTAGTAGGTCTCTTTGCCAGTTCAACTCATGACTGAGAATGTCAATCTCTTTTCCAAGACAGATGTAAAACATCTACAAGACAGCCAGAGGCTCGTGTCTCATACCTGCACTCCTAGCTATTCAGGAGGCTGAGATATGAGGATTGCAGTTCAGAGCTAGCCCAGGGAAGGAAAGTCCATGAGAGTCTTATCTCCAATAAACCACCAGAAAACCAGAAGGACTACTATGGCTCAAATTGAGTAAAAAAGAGCTCAGGGACAACCCCCAGGCCCCAAGTTCAAGTCCCACAACTGACAAAATATAGATATACAAATATAATTGCTGCATGAATCTTAGTCTGGAAACTGCCTCTTGGACCACAATTTCATTGTCAATGAGTTCAATATACAATGCAATCATTGTTAGAAGTCATTGATCCTGAGAAGTACTCAAGGCAGATTAAATTTCCAAATACAAGTTGGTAGTCTGTTTTCACGAAGATCACACATCTCTGTACTTGGGGGAAACATTGAGACCCAATAATCAGTAAGTCTATGATATCAATGAAAATCAGCTATGCAAAATTTGGGGCCAATCCTGCAAAATTTGTGTTTGCTTATGCTCTAAAAGATACATATACCCATTCTATCTCCCCAGGTTTTCTTTTCTCCCTCACTCTCTCCATTGTTCCATGTCACATATACCTACAGGCCCCTCTAACAATTCCAAATTTTGATCAAACTGATGGATAATATTTACATGCTTAACATACTTCCATGAGCATACCTGAGGAATATATAATACTTGACATGCTAGCTATGCATTGGATCCTCATTTCTAATTCACGTAATATAATGAAAGTCCGACAGGGTGATACATGTCTGTACTGCTAGCACTTAGGAGACTGAGGGGGCTGGGTCATAAGTTCAAGGCCAGCCTGGCCCCACAGGGAGTTTTATGCTAGCTGGGCTATGTAGCAAAATGCTATCTCTAAACCAAAAGCAAAGAAAATGAATACTATCAGAAAATACCCAATGAGGTGAAGTGAAAGTGGACACACTTTTTATCAGTCAACTTTGAATCCACTGTAACTTATAACTAAAGCAAATCAATCAGCAATATTGGTACATTAATTACTGTCGGTAATAAATTACTTGTATCACGTCTTATCACCAGCCACAACAGGTCAAACTCTGATTGAGAATGGCTACCCTTGTCCTCTCAGTGACCTGCCATGCTATCTTATGCCTCTACACCTGATGTGTCATTTCAAAAAGCTCTTAAACACTACATGCTAAATGTCCAATTGAATTGACTGAATAAATGAATGAGAGGGAACAGCTTACGCTAAGCAAAAGGAATGAATAAATGAATGAAGTGCATGCAATCTTCCTTCGATAAACCCCACACTACTCCATTTATAGCATTCATACCTTGAGCCATGGCTGCACTAACAAAAAATAGTATTCCGTTATTGCATAATAAAGTCAGTGGTGATTGTGGGCAATTTTCTTGACCAGAAAGCATAGATTAAGTTGCTTTGCAGCTGTACTGTTTTATTAAGGGCTGTTTAAATAAGCAAAAACCATGTTTGCCAGGAGAAAGTAAAAGACAGATGTAAATTGGTTAGAAAACACATACATTCGTTTTATATATATATATATGTATATATATATGTATATATATATATATATACACACATATATATGCATTTGCTTTAAAATGTGCCCCTAAACCAGCAATTACCCTGAGATGTCATTTTTGACTAGCAACAACACGGACCAGAAATAGTGAGTTAATTTGGGTAGGGGTTCTTTGGGACATAATATGGCTACTGTGCCTGGAGTCTTTCTTGGTCATAAAAGCCATAAGGAAGTATGACATAATGGTGTGATGGTAAATCACAGCCCAAGTCATTTTGGTTGGCAGAATTTGAAAGATAAATAAACATTACTTCAGGAGCGGAGAAGACGTGCCTAATTACCTCTGTGCCTATGCTAGGATCCCTGCCGCTGCTGTCACTCCTGGCCTCCAGGTGAGTTTGCACAGACAGGGTCCACGTGAGCAAGGGTCCGAGATGGTCCAGCGGAGAGGTTGGTTGGCCAGAGATATGGAGGGAGACTGGCAAACCCACCTCCGGCAACCTCCTCTCCAGGGAAATCACCACGCTGCTGAACCAAGTGAGAAGGGCAGCCTTGAGGGGCCCTGTGGAACCTGGAACGAGTGGGATTGGAGGGAGAGGAGACGCTAGTCCCACCCACTCTGCCTTGGAAGTGGCGGGGAATTGAGCTGATTGCATTTACAGATCGCTGCAAGTTTTACCTAAGGCCAGCCCAAATTTCCTCCTCCTTCTTTCTGGTCCAAGTGGGATTCAGAGAACATCCCAAGTGACTAAAGCCTAGGGATGGAGCCTATCCTCCTCCTGGCTTGTCTGCTAACTTTTACAAAGCCCAGAAACTTCTTTTGATATTTTGTTTTATACTGATAGTTCCTGGCCAGCGGCGCTTTCCCCCTCCTTCCATCAATCCCCAAATGTAGGGTTCTTTTGACTTGTGATAAACACACAGAACATGAAGTTTACCGTTTCAAACATTTGTGTGTGCGTGCACACGTTTTGCATACACACATTGGGAATAGGGCCTGAACTCACAGCCTCATGCTCTCAAGTCAGCTTTTTCATGTCCTGACCACTGGAGTCTCATCTCCATTTCTAGCTTTTACTTTTTCTGGTTAGTTGGGGATAAGAGTCTCTCCGATTTGTCCACCCAGTCTCACTTTGAACCAGGATCATCAGATCTCAGTCTCCTGAGTGGCTAGGATTAAAAGCATGAGCCACTGGTACCTGAACGCACTTCAAATATATTTTTGTTTAATGACAGTACATTCACAATTTTATTACCATCACCGTCACTCATCTCCAGAGACTGGAACTCTGTACTCAGTGAAAGACAACTCATTATTTCTGATTTCCCTAACCCCGCTCTAGCTAGATTTTACCTTTGTCTCTAAGAATTTGCTAGGGTATCTCACATGATATAGTTCAATGTCTTTCCGTGCCAGGCTCATTCCATTTAGTATAATGCCCTCAAGTTCATCTGGGTTGCAGCACATATCAGAATTTCCTTTCTTTTAAAGGTCTAACTAGTATTCTACTGTGTATATTTCTCACATTATTTTTTCTTACCAATCATCTCTTGCTGGACGTTTGGGTTGTTTCTACCTTCTAAACTTCCTTTTGAACTGTGAAAATCTCAAGGATAGACATTCAAAAATGTTGAATACCTCAGATCCTCATCCTCTAAACTCTACAGTCTCACCTTCCATCATCACAGCAGTCTGATGTGCCTTGGTGACACAGACCAGTCACTAAGCTCTTGGCACACTTTATTGCATTCAAATGTTGTAACGATGTAATAGCTCAAGGCCAATAACTGAATAAAGAGCAGAGCTACGATTTTAACGCTACCCCTCATCTGAGTCTTAAGTCCCTGTCGAATGCCACTTTGTTACTAGTTGCTACTTGCTTCTGTTTGGTTTGGGGATAGGGTTTTTTTTCCTTTTCTTCTCTCTTTTTTTTTTTTTTGTGCCAGTCATGAGGTTTAACTCAGTGCCTGAGGCACTGTCCCTGAGCTTCCTTTGCTCAAGGCTAGCACTCTAGCACTTGAACCACAGCTCCACTTTGGGCATTTTTGGTGGTTAATTGGAGATAAGAGTCTCACAGGCTTTCCTGCAGGGCTGCCTTCAAACCGCAGCCCTCAGATCTTAGCCTCCTGTGTAGCTAAGATTACAGGCGTGAGCCACCAGTATGCAGCTTGGGTTGGTTTATAAGAGAAGCCAAGCTGTGTAAGCACTGACACTGGACAAACTCTTATGGGTCCTGTGTTTGAATCACCAAATCTGGGAGAGGGGGGAGGAAGGGTGTGAGAGAGGGAGTCTTTACCTCTGAGAGAGAGAGAGAGAGAGACAGACAGAGACAGAGACAGAGACAGAGAGACAGAGACAGAGAGACAGAGAGACAGAGACAATACACAAGCATGCACACCCACACATTTCTGAAGCCATTCTACCTTGGGGGTTTCCAAGATCCCATTTGTTGTTTAAAGTAGGCACAGAACATTACTGAGATGCCAGGATTGATTGTCACTTTGGTTCACTAATTAGAAGCAAAATGACTTGATGTGTGGTCATAGATAAGCAATTTTTCCAAAGTTATTTGTTACATTCCTCTCCTGAGTCTCTCTGCTCTATATACCTTGAATGGATTCATTCATTGCAGTCATGCCCAACATTTTAAATTGCTAAAAGCATTAGGCCACAGGCTGTTGGCTGGTCTTAGATGTCCGAGTGATACTAGTTTCCACTCAGGAGAAGAAAACCGGAGGGACTTTGTGGCTGAGGCTAGTGTGTGTGTGTGAGTCAGGGGGTATCCCCTGGAGGTGGAAAAAGGCCCAATGGGGCAGGAAAGTTACAGACATAAAAACAAACTTCCCTGCCTCCGTTTTGCCAAGTGCTGACTAAGTCCACAATTCTTTCCGACACCGTCCCAAAAACTGACCAGAGTGGTCATAGCCATGCTGGTACGCAGGGCAGCAGCAAGCCCAGCTGGGTAAACAGAACAGCAAAACAAGTCAATCAATCATAGCCTGACTGCTGCCTGCCCTAGTCTCCTCCTCTCTGTTCCTTTCCAGCTCCCCCAGGGTCTCCCTAACAGCAAGTAGACCCAGGTGTCCTTTGAGCTATAGGAAGGGTGAGCTCAGACCTACCTGTGCCTATCCCAGAGGTTCTTGTAGAGGGACCTTTAACTTCGTCAGTATGTGCCAGTCCTGTGCCTTGAACTCAGGGCCTGGATGCTGTCTCTGAGCTTTTTTATTCATGGCTGTCACTCTACCACTTGAGCCACAGCTCCACTTCTAGCTTTTGGGGAGGACGGTATAGTACATTGGAGATAACAGTCTCACGGACTTTCCTGCCATAGCTGGCTTTGCACTGGGATCCTCAGATCTCAGCCTCTCAGCCTTCTAAAGTAGCTAGAATTACAGGCATGAGCCACAAGCACCTGGCAGGACCTTTAACTTTATACATCCATGCTAATGGCAAAAAGCAGGCATGTAGAATGCTTTAAAACTTTTAAGGCTTGCTAGGTGCTGGTGGCTCACACCTGTAATCCTAACTATTCAGAAGGCTGAAATCTGAAGATTGCAGTTCGAAACCAGCTTGGGCAGAAGTGGAGCTGTGGCACAAGTGATAGAGCACCACCTTTGAGCACAAAAGCACAGGGGCAGTGTCCAGGCCTAGAGTTCAAGTTCCAGGACTAGCGAAAGTATACATATTTAAGGCTAGCCTACGGTTAGGAGGGTTCTTGGCAGTGGACCCTCACAGAGTTACAGACATCAAGGAGTTATTATATCTAGCTCAAGCCCTGAAGCAGGGATCACAGCCTACACTAAGCACACAGAGTCTGATCAAGTTTGGGAGCAAAGTCTATCCTTGCCCTTTTATCTCATGCCTTGAGTTTTTTATGTATTCCTTAGTGCTTAAGTGTTAGCCCCCTAATCCTCATAGCAAGTGGATGCAGCAACTACTGTTACTGTCATCAACCCCCAGAAAGCTTCCTTCCAGGGGCCTACCAGATGTTCTGGTCCACTGGGTGAGGATCTTCTGACTGCTGTATCCCCAGGGCCTAGAATGGTCTTCAGAATAATTAGCGCTGATTGAATGTATGGGTCAATGCGTACACTGGCATAGAATAATAGTTAAGAAGTAAGTGTGTCAAGTCCAATCTGAGTTCCAGCCTCAGTTCTGCCAATTTGACTTTGCGAAATGTATTTACCTTCTCCTGGCTTTGGTTTCCTGTGTGTAAAGTAACAATGAGAGTGCCACCGCAAGACAATGACTCTGTGAATTTAAGAGAGACAACACGCATAATGCAAATTAGCCAAAGCCTGATCCATAAGTAGTCCGCAGGAAAATGTTCATTCCCCCCCCCCTTTAGTATACCAACTTCAGGCAATTGGCCCAGGCTGCCAGAAATGATGGAGTGAAGATTCTGTGCACTCATCCTGACTTGGTGGAAAAGAATGCTGTAATGCCTACTATGAGTGAACACAGGAGAAGTAGAAATGCACTTGCTGAGTATTTTCTCTTTCTGATTTGGCAAAAGTAGACTTCACCGAACAGAAGTGCACAGAATACATACAAGTAATTTGTATCAGCTACTTGGGTGTGAGGGGAAGTTTAGCCTTTAGTGGAGACAGTCCCTCAGAGTGAAGGTAAGGATTGAGAGTAGGCCCATTCTTGCAAGGCAAGCGCTCTACCACTGAGCCACCTTCCCAGCCCCAATAGGCCCATTCTTGCAAAAGGATTGGAAATAGCATGTGTGTGTGTGTGTGTGTGTGTGTGTGTGTGTGTGTGTGTATGCCAGTCCTAGGGCTTGAACTCAGGGCTTGGTGTGATCCCTTAACACTTTTGCTCAAGAGTGATAGTCTACCACTTGAGTCCCACCTTAATTTTTGGCTTATTTTCTGCTGGTTAATTAGAAATAATAATCTCATGGGCTGGCTTCAAACCACAGTCTTCACAGATCTGACCCTCCTGAGTAGCTAGCATTGCAGGCATAAGGCACCCGTGCCCAGGTGCACTATAATTCATAAGCAATGACCTCCCAGTCTAAGTTTGTTGTCAAAAGAGAGGCATGAGCCAAAGGAGCAATCACTCTCATACCTAAGTGATGTCTTTGGCTCTGTACGCATATTGACCACCTCACTATGTGCTTGAGTTTGTCAAATGTCACACACTATATGTCAAACCTATGAGATTTGACATCATGTGAGCAATAGTGTGTACTCATTTCCAACTGAGTTTGAACTCTAAAACACATGTCAGCCACATCGGTCCCACCTAAATGTGTTGCACTTTTGATTGACCACTACCTGAAGGCCAAGACGACATAGAGGACCATATGTAATTAGAAATGAAGCCAAGGAAGGGAATTTCTGACCAAAGGTAAATGAACTCAGGCCCTGGAAAGTTTGAGTTCAGTTGGAAACACAAAACATATGAGGTCAGAGCAAGTCTTAAATTCTCTATCTGAAAATACTCCTGTGACCTCACCTTGAGTCTGGAAGCGTCCTTGGGGTCTGGAGATGTGTGAGCCAGGAAGCCACCTTAGAGAAAAATAATTCTCCCATCACAGAGTCTCTCCAGACAAAGCTCCCAATCAAACTGAAAAGCAGACTGGGCTACAAGGGACACTGTGAGGGTAAGAAGTCACATTTGTATCTCCCCCCCCAACCCCCCTTCATCCCATGTCACCAAATAATGAACTGGCCCATTTGTATTACTTGAAAAGTACATAAAGAACACTCTGCTCTTCAGAAATAGCTCTTTCTCAGCTTCCAGTGAGTCTTTTTTTTTTTTTTTTTTTATAGTTTTGGGGCTTGACATTCCTTACAGCTAGAGAATTTGGAAAGGGTAACTCAGGGAGCTTTAGCAAACAAGAGCATGTGACTCAAGCAAGTGGGTGCCATCTGGCCAGTCAGTAAGACTTGCAGGCAAGAAACACCCAATAGGGAATGCAATTTTGATTTTGTTTTTGTTTTTGTTTTTTTTGGTCGGTCGTGGGGCTTGAACTCTGGGCCTGGGTGCTGTCCCTCAGCTCTTCAGCTCAAGGCAAGCGCTCTACCACTTGACCTACAGTGCCACTTCCGGTTTTCTGGTGGTTTATTGGAGATAGGAGTCTCACGGTCTCTCCTGCCCGGGCTGGCTTTGAACCGCGATCCTCAACTCTCAGCCTCCTGAGTAGCTAGGATTACAGGCGTAAGCCACCAGCGCCCAGCGGGAATGCAATTTTGAGAGTGATCTTTTTTTAAGGTCTAAGACCCCACCAGGGAGGCAGAGACCTTAGAGATGTCCTAGTACCTGGGGTGGAAACAAATATTTCCAGAAGCCACATTGGACAGCTCTTCTCTCACAGTCTTTTGTTCTGCCTAAACGGAGGACAATAAATAAGGCTGTGAAGCTGGATGCTGGCAGCTCATGCTTTTAATCTCAGCTCGAGAGGCTGAAATTCAAGGATCATGGTTCAAAGAAACTCTGGGCAGAAAATTCTGGGAGACTCTTATCTCCAATTAATCAGATAAAAAAAACCAAAAGTGAAGACATGGTTCAAGTGGTAGAGCATCAGCCTTCAGTGTAAAAAGCTCAGGGGGAGAATGATGGTCTTGGGTTCAAGGCCCATAATGGCACAAAAGAAAAAGAATGTTGAGTAACTGAGCTTGAGGGAACAAAAAGACTCTTTATAGGTGGATAAGGAATGTGTGACAATTTTCTAAACAGAGGGGATTTATCCAAGTTTTTTTTTTTTTAAACCTCATACCTGAAGGACAAATTCCAGACAAACAGCCCTTATGTTAGGATCAGGTCAGTCTGTTCTCATAAATGTACTAATGTCATTGTGAGATGGATTATTCTGAGAATCAGTTGGATGTAAGTCTCTCTCTGTTCTGATCATCTGATGAACTTTGGATTTCCCAACCTCTTTATCATTTATCCATTCTGGAGTTCTATTATATCAGCCACACTGTTCATAAACTGCCTTGTTGAATGGCAACTGCTTTGTACAACTACTTAAAGAAAATAAAAAACAGACGAAGGCTACAACATATGATTCCATTTCTGTGAAATGACAAGAATGGGTATATCTAGAGACAAAGATGCATTAGTGAGGAAAGGGAAAGAAGACTGCTGTTCATGTGTAAGGAGTTTACTTTTGTTTTGCTTTGCTTTTTGGTGAGGGTGCTGAGGCTGCACTGTCCCTAAGCTTTTTTACTCAAGGCTAGCATTCTGCTACCTGAGTGAGCCACAGCTCCACTTTCAGCTTTTTGGTATTTAATTAGAAATGAGTTTCATGGACTTCCTTGCCTGGGCTAGCTTGGAACCATGATCCTCAGATCTCAGCCTCCTGTTTATGTAGCTAGGATTACAGGTGTGAGCCACTAGTGCCTGGCAGGAGTTTCCTTTTTTTTCTTTTGGTCATGGGGCTTGAACTCTGGGTCTGGGTGCTGTGCCTCAGCTCTTCAGCTCAAGGCTACCGTTCTACCACTTGAGCCACAGTGCCACTTCTGGTTTTCTGAGTGGTTAATTGTGCTTTGAACTGCGATTCTCAGATCTCAGCCTCTTGAGTAGCTAGGATTACAGGCGTTAGCCATTGGTACCCGGCAGGAGTTTACTTTTAAGGTAAGGCAATTGTTTGGGATTGGGTAGGTGTAATAGTTGCACAAAAATTTAAATATCTAAGAGCCATGAAATTGTGTCACTCAACAGGGTGCATTTTATGTTTTATCAACTATATCTTGCTGCATGCTGGCAGCTCATACCTGTAATCCTAGCTACTCAGAAGGCTGAAATCTGAGGATTATAGTTCAAAGCTGGTCAGGGCAGAAAAGTCTTGGTGAGACTCTTATCTCCAATAAACTACTCAAAAAAAGCTGGAAGTGGCACTATGGCTCAAGTGGTAGAGTGCTAGCTTTGAGCACAAAGAGACTCAATGACAGTGCCCAGGCCCTGAGTTCAAGCTCCACAACTGACAAAAAAAATTGTATCTTCATTTTCTTATTCCTTATTTATTCCAGCCAGACCTGGGGCTTGAATTCAGGGCCTGGCTACATTCTACCACTTGAGCCATAGTGCTACTTCTGGTTCTTGAGTGGTTAATTAGAGATAAGAGTCTCATGGGGACTTTTCTGCCCTGGCTGGTTTCAATATTCGATCCTCAGATCTCAGCCTCCTGAGCAGCTAGGATTATAGATGTGAGCCACCAGCACTTGGCTGGTGTATGTTAACTGTATGTTACCCATTGAATTATGTAACCATGCCATCATAAAACTTTTCATCTCTTATTCTAGTGAATAAGTTGATGGAAGTTTTCTCAGTCTTTAGATAAATATTAGCAATATAATTGATGCTGACTAGTGACTCTGTCCAGCAATAAGTAATATTTTTCTATGGATCTAAAGTCTGCCATATTTCATTAAGATACAGTTAAGAAAAATTTTACATTTTGCAAGTATTTTTTAAAAAAAGTTTTAATGTAATCAATTTGCTTTACAATTTTTATTTTATTTTAAATGATTATATATTAGTAATACAAAGTAGTTATAATTTTTTTTCAGAGCTGAGGACCAAACCTAGCACCTTGTACTTGCCAGGCAAGTGCTCTTCCACTAAGCTAAAACCCCAACCCCTTTAGTTTGTTTTGAGAAAGGGTCTTGCTATGTAGCCCAGTCTGGCCTTGAACTTGAGACTTTGCTGCCTCCAGCTTTCAAGTGCTGGAATAATGATATGCCACTACCCTTGGCTAGTAATTTTTAGTATTTAGTGTTTAATTGGTATGGGAAGCAAAAATTAAATCCAGTTTATCAGCATGTTTTTTTTATAGAGAAATCAAATTGGGATAACTTAGAAGTCATTTATATATAAAAACATATTGCCTTAAAGGGGAAGTGGGCTAGACACAAATAATAAGATTTAAATGTTCAAAAAGATCTGGAAGGTATATGCAGGTGGTATATGACTGATAGCCTATCTACTCAGGAGGCTGACATTTGAGGATTAGTTTGAAGCCAGTCTGAGCAAGAAAGATGGTGAGACTCCTTTTTCCAATTAACTACCAAGTGGTAGAGTTCTAGCCTTGAGAGAGAAAGCTAAGGGATAGCACCCAGGCTCTGAGTTCAAGTCATAGTACCAACACACACACACACACACACACACACACACACACACACATCTCATTCATATATTTAAAAACAATGATGGTAGGAAAATCACTTTCATAGTCATTGAATACATTCATAACAGTAAGGTAACATTTTTATGTTAGCTATGACTGTTTACAATTGACTGGCAACAATATCTCTGCCACCATTTAAAATCATATTGAGGGGCTGGGAAGGTGGCTCAGTGGTAGAGCGCTTGCTTTGCATGCATGAGGCCCTGGGTTCGATTCCTCAGCACCACATAAGCAAAAAGAAAAAAGCCGGAAGTGGCGCTGTGGCTCAAGTGGTAGAGCGCTAGCCTTGAGCTGAAGAGCTGAGGGACAGTGCCCAGGCCCAGAGTTCAGGCCCTACGACCGGACCAAAAAAAAAGAAAAGAAAAAATAAATAAATAAAATCATATTGATAAAAACAAGCAATTGCTAAACTGTCCAAGGAGCAGCACTGAACATTGCCTGATGTTACTTCTTTGATATTCTTGTCAAAAATGTATTAATTCCAAAATAATCCTAAATGGAGTGTCATACTATGATGTAGCAGCTGGCCTAGCATCTTAAAAAGTGATTGTCTAGCTGTGTGCCAGTGGCTCACGCTTGTAATCCTTGCTACTCGGGAGGCTGAAATCTGAGGATCATGATTCAAAGCCAGCCCGGGCAGGAAAGTCAGTGAGACATTTATCTCCAATTAAATCACAGAGAAAGGAAGAAGTGGTGCTTGACAAAAAACTAAGAGAAGAGAAGAGAAGAGAAGAGGAAGAGAAGAATCTGTCTAGAAGGGAACCAGTGGGTGAGGAAAGGGAGGAAGGGATGCTGAGGTTAGGTAAGGAGGATCAAAGGATGTTCACTCTGTGTGTGTGTGTGTTTCTGACAACATAATAAAACTCAGCAAACCCTGTTTGTAAAGAGGAGGAAGAGAAAGGGGTAGAATGGGAATATGGTGGAAAGGGTAAATAGGTTCAAAATATACTGTGTGCATGTATGGAAATAACGCAAAGAAATACCTTTTCTTTTTTGTCGGCCGTGGGGCTTGAACTCTGGGCCTGGGCGCTGTCCCTGAGTTCTTCAGCTCAAGGTGAGCACTCTACCACTTGAGTCACAGCGCCACTTCCGGTTTTCTGGTGGTTCATTGCAGGTAAGAGTCTCACAGACTTTCCTGCCCACGCTGGCTTTCAACCATGATCAATCTTAGATCTCAGCCTCCTAAGTAGCTAGGATTACAGGCGTGAGGCACCAGCGCCTGACAGGAAATACCATTTTATTATAAATGTACACTAATTTAAAAAACAGGTTTAAGTGTCAATGTCATGAAAAATGAAGACAGTCTGAAGAACTGTCACAGACAGTAGGAAACTAAGAAGATACGATAACTCATTGCCATGTAGAATCCTAGCATGGATCATGAAATTTAAAAAGGACATTAGTGCAAAAACTGGCAATGTCTGAATGAACTGTGTGGCTTAGCTGATATTATTGTACCCATGTTTACTGCCTGGTTTTGATTAGGGAACTGTGCATTGGTTAAGTCAGCAAAAAGGAAGGAAAACTCAATGAAGATACTAGGGAACCTGCTTCACTACACCTTCCCCCAATTCTCATGCACATTACTTTAAAACAAAAAGTTTAAAAGTGCTGAGTGCCAGTGGCTCACATCTGTAATCTTAGCTACTTGAAATGGTAAGAGCTGGAGGATTGCAGCTTCAATTCATCCGACAGGAAAGTCTTTGAGACTCTTATTTCCAATTAACCAGCAAAAAGCTGGAAGTGCAGGCGGTATGGTAGAGCACCAGCCTCCTGAGCCCAGGCCCTGAGTTCAAGCTCCTGTATGAATACACACACACACAAACACACACACACACACACACACACTCACACACACACACATACACGTATAAAGAATCTCAGGACATTCTCAAGCAAAAAAAACCTTCAAAGATCATTGAGTTAAGGAGTCACAGTATCTAACCATAAGAATCAAAATAGCACACTCTTCCTGGTTCCTAGCTATGGCTCTCATCATCCTCCTTCAGGGAGATTTTAAGGGCACATTTTTCTGTCTGGACTAGTTGCTAAGAGGATGCTTACTTCTTTCTCAAGGTCATGTGCTCAAGGTTAGGATGTAGCTCAGTGGTAGACAATTTGCCTAATTTGTTCAAGGCCCTGGCTTTCAGCACTAGCATTGCAAAAAAAAAAGTATTTTTCTTGATAACAGATCAATATAAACTTTTATTAGAAATTTTAGAGAACTAAGATAACTACGAAAAAGAAGAATGCCTGCAATTACATCACTGTGCCAAATATGTTGAGCTATTTCCTCCTACTCTTTTTCCATGCCTAAAAATATGCAAACTGTACAGGTTTTCTTTTAATGGAAATACTAATCATACCAGGTCCTAGTGGCTCACACCCAGAGTATTGTAGTTTAGAACTACCCAGGAAGAAACCACCAAAATGTATTTTGGAGATTCCATCTTCAAAATAACCAACAAAAAGCCAGACTGGAGATGTGACTCAGTTGGTACAGTGTGAGCTTTGGGCAAACAAGCTGAGCCTGAGGTCCTAAATTGAAACCCCAGTACTCACAAAAAAGAAAAAAAAAGAAATAAGAAAAAAATAAAATAAATAAAAGAAATACTGATCATCTTATTTTAGGTATAAATGTCTTTATAATTATATATGCTATCATGTCTCTATCATTCCATATTTTTTCTCCAACACCATTTCAAACCACAATATATTATTCTTTTCTGTGTGTGGACCCAATTAGTAATTACTACCAGACCACAAGTTTTTCACTAGCTTGTCAGTCCTCATAGGATGGCAGGAGCCATTGTTTCCCAGGGTGTCTGCATTCCAAGTAGGAACTTAACCCAGGGAGTTGACCAGAAAGATGGAGCTTCTTCCTTACAAACACATGAGCGGGCCTCAAATTATTACTGTATGAGCCAAGTGCTCGTGGGTCACGCCTGTAAAACTAACTGCTAAGGATGCTGAGATCTGAAGATCACAGTTCAAACCCAGCTCTGGCAGAAAAGTCATGAGAGTCTCAACTACAATTAACCACCAAAAAGCCAGAAGAGCTGTGGCATGAAGTGTTACAACACCATCTGTGAGCAAAAAAACAAAGGGACAGTACCCAGGTCCCAAGTTTAAGCTCCAGTACCTGCACACACACACACACACACACACACACACACACAATAAATGTGTGCATATATGTGTGGGCATGTGTGTGTATGTATATTCTGCTCATGAAGAAGGAAGTTTTTGAGTACATCCCCAAATATATATATATATATGTATATATATATATATACAGATATGGAATTTACTATGTTTATGATTGTATGTATGCAAATATTTATATGTATTTCTAATGTACTACATACTAATATAGTAACCATGGACAATAAATAAGCTATACAAAAAGTCAGTAGGCGAGAGTCATGGCTCAGGTTGTAGAATACATTCCTAGCAAGTTTGAGGTTCTGAATTCAAACCTCAAAAAAGTAAAGAAAATTATTTCTGAATTATGTGTGTATTTATGATTTGTAAACTATATACAGATACTCCAAAATCTGCTTTGTTGTACATTTTACCTCATAAAATGTATACAGAAAATAGAAATTTAAAAGTGATGAACAAGTTGGACTCTAGTGGCTCACACCTATAAGCCTAGCGGAGGCTGAGATCTGAGAATAATGGCTTGAAGCCAGCCCAGGCAGGAAAGTCTGTGAGATTCTTATCTCCAATGAACCACCAGAAAACCAGAAGTGGTAGAACAGTAGTACTGAGTGCAAAACCTCAGGGACAGTGCTCAGGCCATAAGTTCAAGCCCCATGAGACAGACAGTCACATGGACAGACAGACAGACAGACAGACAGACAGACAGACAGACACACACACACACACACACACACACACACACACACATACACACTCACTGATGAACAGACAATAGAAAATGAAAATCTTTTATTTTTTTCTTCCTTTATCCCAATGTGTATACCCTATTTGAAAAAAAAAAATCACTGATTTCATCTTATGGAATGAATAATTGAAATATGAAGGACTAGTAATTGTATTTCCTGAATAAATGTATATTTATGAATCTTCTAAAAAAAAAAGAAAAAAAAATCACTGAATGGAGAAACCTTTAATGTTAGTCAGTTAATAGATTAGAAAAAGAACCAGTACGTCACTTTCTGTAACACCTTCAAATTGTTCGTAACTGAATCCTAGAGCAGGAAGTCCATCCCAAACCAGCTTAGACCCCTCTAGACATTTCAAAGGGACTCCTGCAGAGGTCTGCTGACCTCTGTACCATGTGGCTGTTCATTACATGGTTTGTATGTTGTCTATTAACGAGATTCTTGGAGCCTGCAGGCAAGAAGCAAGCCATTCATCTGTCCAACACTTAGCACACTGTTAGCCTTCATTGTTCGAGGCCACTGTGATTTGTAGACCAAATACTGGCTCTGGAGTCAGAAAATCTGGACTTTAGTCATTCCTCTGCCCCTTACTTAATTGTGTGACCTTGAACAAGCTCATTTATCTCTATGAAGGAATCCACGGTGTACTACAGGAGGCAGTATGACCTGGTAGAAGAGACTTAGGCGCCAGAATCAGCCAAACCTGCCTTAAATCAAAGCCTTGCCACCGGGAGCTGGGCTATTTAGGGAAACTATTTTCTCTCGGCTCTTATATCCTTAGTTTTAATTGGGGAATAATAATACCTGACTTTGGGACTGTGATGAGGTTATCTATGAATGCTACTAGAGTAGAACTCAATGAATGCTTGCTGCATCTGACTCATCTAGAGTCAAGCAATTACTCAATGTCACAGAGTCCTCAAAAAGCATCTGTTCCAATCTCTACACTCCATGCTGAGGTGTGGGAAAGAGATCATTCCAGGCTGCACCTGGAGTTCCATCTTTCCACTAAGTGAGTGGATCTGGAGTCTTATTAGAATGCTTCCACTCTAGGTGAATTTCTCTTAAGCAACCTCCTAGCTTAAAATAAATGTATAATAGATATTTTTCAGGTGAGTGGGAAGAAGGGAAGAGCCATGCTACAAAGCCAAAGCCCACAAACCATATGCAAATATTTCGCCATCCAGAAAATGTTTGCTATAGTGCTGAGGATTGTTAACTTCCATTTAAAAAATTTGTTTTAGCTGGGTGTCAGTGGCTTATGCCTATAATCTAGCTACCAGGAGGCTGAGATCGTGAAGATCATAGCTTGAAACCAGTCCAAGCAAAAAATGTTTCTGAGACTTCATTTCCAAAATAACAATGAAAAATGTCAGTCATGAAGGCATGGCTCAAGTGGTAGAGCACTAACAGAGCAATCAAGCCAAGCAAGAACACAAGGCCCTGCATTCAACTTTATTACTGACTGAAATGAATTTTAAGTAAAGCACAGATACCTTCTTAAAATGTGTAAGGCATTTTGTGAACTGGCCTTAGTTTTCTTCTCTCATTTCCTTGAGGAATCTCCTTATACATCCTTGTTCCATTTTCCAAATCTATGTTTTCAATTTTAGAAGATATAAGAATATCCTAGAAATTTAGCATGGCTTTTGTCTGGTGTTTGAATGCCACATCCCCTGCCAACACTTGAGAAATTTGAGTTTCAGCTCAAACAGTAATCACTGATTCTATACAGTCAGTGTCCATACCACCTGCACCCATTCTACTCTGGAGTAAGAGGTTTCCTTGGGAATCCAGCTCTCCAGGTTTCCTTCAGTCACAACCCTACTACCGACAGTGTCATTTTCTATATATTAGTTCCCCCTTTAACCACGAAGTTCCTGTTTCATTCAGCTTGGAATTTCCAATGACTAATACCTAACAATACCTAAGTGAATATTAAGGTTGATAGTTGAGGAAATGTCAAGAACTCAAACAACAATATTAATAGCTGCCTGGTAAAAATGCAGACTCAGAAATAACAAACTGCTTGTTGCTCTAAGCCTGTCCCATTGACACATAATTTATGACCAATCTTTGACCAGTTTTTGTCTCATTCCCACATTCCCTCCTGCCTTACCTCTACACCAACTTCGGTTAAAGACACTCTGACCACACTCCTCGGGCTATTTTTCAAATCTTTCTGTCCCAGTCTCTGCTTACCTCCAGGTTGCCATTAAGGCTGGCCCCTTTGGAGAGTCCCACATAGAACCCCTGTCTGCCAACATCACAGTATTTACACAATTGAAGTTTTCAGGGGCTCCCCAATCCTCTAACATAAGGTAGCTTGGGAAGAGAGGAAAGAGCTAGAGATATCTCTTCCCAGGGTGTGTGGATTTTAGTTCTCTGAAGCTTAACTTATTAGGGGAACTTTTCTAGCCGCTTAGAAGAATGGGATAAGATCTTCTTTTGTGCCATATAAGTCTCTCATTATGTTTTTCTCTTTCTGACATAAAGTCAGATAATGGATGTTGACTAGCCTTGTGATTTATGAGTTATTTGAATAGGTATTGCTCAGCTAAATCTAAGGAGCATTGAGACAAGTTTGATATTTATAACTTGCTTCTCCTAATGACTGGCCTCAAGTTTCATCAAAAGTGTTGTGGGGAAGCCAAAGTAAACAATAGGGCAAGTTATACTTTGTAAAATGTAGCTATGATATAGGACCAAGCACCACTAGTAGGAGTACAAATAGAATGTTTCTAAACAAACAAATACTACTACTAAAGCAGCAACAACAGCAAGCCATAGGGAGGAAGAAGAAGCTGAGTGCCAGGATTGTTATAGGTAGTACACAAAATGTTTAGTTTTATGGTATCTGCAAAGAAATAACCCATACATAGGATGAAAACAAATGAACAGAAACTGTCCCTGATGACTCCAAGCTTGAGTAAAGGGCCTCCTTGGGGTTCCATTCATTTGACTTATAGGTGTATTTAAATCAGATATTTCAAATACATTTTAAGAATAAAGGAAATGACATCAAAGATCTTAAGAAAAGTATGAGATTGATGTCTCAGGGAAAAAAAGAGAATATAATCTGGTGTAGTAATCCATACATGTAATATCAGCACTCGAGAGGCTAAAGCAGAAGGGTTATGAGTTTGAGTCCAGGGTGAGCTACAAAGTAAATTCCAAGGCAGTTTGGGCTACATAAAAAATGTCCTGTCTCAATAAAAAACCAAAAAAGGAGAAAAGAAAGGAAGGAAGGGAGGAAGGGAGGGAGGAAGGAAGGAAGGAAAGAAGGAAGGAAGGAAGGAAGGAAGGAAGGAAGGAAGGAAGGAAGGAAGGAAGGGAGGGAAGGAGGGAGGGAGGAGGGAGGGAGAGAGGGAGGAAAATAGGAAAAAATAGAAAGCTTGGAGTTAAAATATAACAACTGAAATGAAACATTTAGTAGAGAAGTTTAACAGTACATTGGAATTGGCAAAAAAAGAGAACCTGGAAAACTTGGAGATAGTGACAAAGGAAGAAAATGTCCAGACGCTCAGAGACCTGTGGCACACCATCTAGCATACTGACATACATGTAATGAGTATCTCAAAGAGAGAAGAGAGACACAGAGAGAAGTATTAAGAGCTATTTGAAGAAATAAGACTGTACAAAGCCAAGGGCAAAGAGAATCTTGTAATCAGAAATAGAAACAACTCATCACACATAAGGAACCCTAAATAAGATCAACAGTTAACTTCTCAGCAGAAACCATGGAGGCCAGAAGGCAGTGGGATGATATATTCAAATTACTGAAGGAGGGTTGCTGTTAAAAA